>NC_091133.1:137058305-137358305 GCF_040183065.1 Periplaneta americana | reverse complement strand
CCGAGCCCGGCCCCAAACCCGAAGACTAGCCAGAGGCCACAGGAGTCAGGAACGGCTGCGAGAGATATGACTCCTGTAGGGACATGAGCAAGAATAATCTGTCAGCCTCCCAGGTAAAACATAATCTATGCTCTGTGTGTATGACAGAGCACTGACGACACAAATTCCGTTGCGAAATATGAAGTCTAACTGAACAGTAAGTTACGATATCTGGATGGGTGTCGGTTGGACATTTAATCGTACATGCATTAAAATGTTGGTATTATTTTACTTCATCAGTATAATTATAATTCGCGGAAAAAGGACTGATTTGCGTTTCTTTAAGGCCCAAGCCAAATAAGTATAAATTAATTTCAACCAGGGTTCAAGCTAGAAAATAAATAATTGTCACAAAAATGCACAAATGAAAAATTATATTTGTGCAAATGCGAAATGCTTGTGCAATATTATGAATAATTGTGCAGAAAGATACAATTAATGAAGTATGCAGAAACAAAAAGTTATGTAATTTGTTTCTTGGAGTTTTACTACTTTCAATCCAACTGATCACACTCTAGATATACTTATGTAAGTATCAATTACTGCTGAATTTACATCACATCACATTAAAATACATTGTTTTATGAGCACTCTAAACGTTGAAATTCTTTACTAGTAGGCCCTTCAAGATTTATTGTTAGCAGAGTTCTAAGTCTTTTACTGAAAGGCGGTTCCTAATTTCAGTTTTTGCAAGCTTCATGTAACTAAATCCTCGCTCGCAATTTACAATTTGCGATGGAATTATATAAATCAATTAGAAGAAATTGTTCACTTAACTTACATGAAGTGCACCAACGCTTTGAAATCAATTCCTGAACATCTATTGCTCAATACCTTTTTGAACATTGCCCATTGCCATTAGCATTTCATTTAAATTCAGATTAGTTCAAACACATCTCTGATTTCATTTTCTCCATTACCATCTTAGTTTCTGAAGTTCAGTGTGGTTTTGCACATTTACATGCAAAGTTTGCTGCATTTTTAGAAGTCGAGCAGCAAAATTCGACAAATGCGGCTGTGGCTTAAACCCTGATTTCAACCCGCGCTCTGTTGGCTGAACAGTACCGAGTGGTTCATTTTCCCGAATTCCTGGCCAAAACCCCAAAACTGAAACATATAGGAGAGGATTGTTTGTTGTCTGAAGTTGAAGAGGAAGGACAGGGCATGTAGACATCGTATATCTTATCTCCCATCTCCAGTCCTGTGCTTGTAAATACATGGCTGAAAATGCGTCTCTCTTGGACAATGTAGTTGCTGAGTTTGCGTGGTGAAAGAAAGGTCGTTTTTGAAGTGTTATAAATAAGTGGTATAAGTGTGAAAATAAAAGCTGAAGCATGGATTCGATTCCTGGAGATGTGTAGAATATTTGAACATAGTTTTAATTTATTACTTAATTAACTAACGGCATTTAGATATTAAATAATATAGTCATGTTGATTGTGGTTGAAAATGTGAAAGCGGCAGATTCACGGAGGTTAAAAGTTATCGGTCCTGCGAGGTCCTGTCAAGTTACTCATTATAAATCATACCTATGTGGATGCTTTTCATGTAGGCCCTACCAATAAAGAAAGTCTGCCCCCAACTGCCACTGGGCCCACTAGCTCGAATTTAGTTTTGAAGTGCGCACAGCGTCTTTGCGTTGTAATACAAGGAAGGATCGGAAAGTAACACACAACAATTATTTAACGGAATACTATTTTGGTTAGGACGTTCAAATTTGGGAGGTAGTTAGTTTGAATCTTGCACTACATACAGCAATGATTCGATTGGATGTCACCCTGGCTAAATAAACTGTAACTGAGTAAAAATTACGCGTTTTCTACCATCATTCACTTGTGAAGGGCAGCGAGGTGTAGTCCATTTTTTTGCGAAAAAACAAAAAAATCGAGTGAAATCCACAGGGAAATATTGGAGGTGTATGGCGCTTGATTGTCTGGACCATAGCAACATCTCAAGGTGGTGCAAGTTCTTCGAAGAATTCTGCCGCCGACAAAGCACGTTCCGGCCGACCGGTGACTGCTGCAACACCACCCAATATCAGAGGCATCATTAAGGCGGCAATCACCCACACTACAGTCCAGACCTTGCATCGTCTGACTTTCACCTCTTCGGATCAATGAAGAAATTGCTAGGAGGACAACGCTTCGGTTCGGATGAAGAAGTGAAATGGTCGAGCGCAGGTAGCTATAGGCTTACGCCAAAAAAAGTTTTATGAACGAGGTGTACTGAAACGTGTCACGATAGGAGAAATATGTCGAGAGACTTGGTTCCAATGTCGAAGAATAGGTGAAAACTCTAGCTTTCTTGTGCATTATTTCATTTTGCTTACCTATAAAATACGTTGCCACAAAAAATTGTTGTATCGTATATTAATCCTTCATCAATTTATTAAAATTTGAATTATTTCTGTTATTCCTTTCAGGATATGAAAGTCATCACAAAACCTCACTAGACGTGAATTGTTTACTATACTACAGGAACGTTCATCATCTAATTTTGAAGAAAAGTATGATTATTTAAGAGAACGCATTAGAATCGTAACCGATTCCCCTGCAACATCATCCGCTGAACTAAAGAATGTGTTAAAACATTTAATATATAATTTTAGAACCAGATGGCAATGGTCAAATAGGACAGTTGAAAGATTCCTACCACAGAATACGAAATGGCTTGAAAATCTGCGAATTTTCCAATATGCGTTACTGAAACGCAATAGAGAGTCGAACGTCCATTACTAGAATTTAGTAAAGTGGTGAACGTTTTAAAAGACGAAAAGCACAGGGATTAAGACAAAACATAGTTCCTTCGAACTCGCATATGCCACACAAATGAGTCTTCGTGAAGCAGGAGAGATTGTTACTACTGCTGCTGCAATAAAAGACGTACAATTTTCAACACCAATCAGTACGTCAACATGCAGAAAAGCTGATAAATTAAGTTCAGATCATTGTCCATTCTAGTTGAAGTTAAATTAACAAAATTCCATTATAACCTGATTAGGTCCGAGACTAAAAATCCATCGCCTACATTTTCCAGCAATACAGAAGGGTGCTAGAAGCACAAAATACATGCTATTCCGATACCAATGCCATTCAAATAACAGAAAAGTCTGCTGAAACTGATCTGCAGGAATTGTTGGACCATACTTCATAAAGAATATTGAAAGTCCCAAGAAAGAAACTGAAGCATTTGTCTGCAGATGTAATGGCACTTCTGTCAGCTCCAGATGCATCTACACATTTAGGTGTGTCCACTCAGGCCTCTGATAAAGATGACTCCCTTACCTCCGCAGACTAGGATGCTAGCGAATGAAATAATTACTGTACTGTACACACATTATATATAGATTTATGTATATAGATAAAATAGACTATAACTTTGAATATCCTAAGAAGCAATGAAATGATCATCCACGCAAAAAAGCATATACTATAGCTATTTATGTGAATTTACTCGATATTTAATTCTTAATTATGTTACTTTTACGATTTGTTTCAACTTTGTTACGTTCAAATTAATTCAAACATCTCCAGAGGTTTTGGCCAAGAAATTTGGAAAATGAACCACTGTGCGTCGTGAGCATATTGAAACAGAAATTCACGTGTGTGGTTGGATCTCCTTGCCGCAGTCGATGAACCACTGTCACTCCATAAGGTAAAATGTGCAGCATTTTCCCTCGAGTCTTCTTTGTGATATGTCGCATTCTTGTGATGATTGGCGTGAAGATTTCCTGGGACTTGGCTCTATTATTTCCAGAACATGTGCAAGTTTCTCCGATATGAATTTTGCATTCAGAAATATGTGCATCATTTTCAAAATAATATGTTTTGATAAAAGGCGAGATCAACGTAACATTTGCAATTTCATCTCTATTTCAAGAAATGTAATTTCACCTTCACTTTAATTTCCTTTTGAAATTTATTGCGTCTATTTTCATTGTTTTGTTCTACACATGTATTTATTTTCTGGATCCTTGTGGTCATCCTTATTCAATGGCAGATGATTATATATATATACCTTACCGGCGCTTTATTTATATGGTACTATAAGCCTAAATCACCGCCATTCACTGCTAATTTGTTTTGCTCCTGTGCGAGAGACCGATCGGATCTCCCCATTAAACTCGCGTTATGACGGGTTATAATGCCGGTAAGTTGTAGACTATATGCCGCGCACCATATTGGTAAAATTATATTTCTGCGTAACGGCCACTACATCAGACGGGTCAAGGAAATCACGCTGTTGCCAAGGGTACCTATTAACTGTCCTACTGAATACGCCGTTTCGGAGCCCGAGGCATTTCGTTCTCCGTGGAGTTCTTGAAGTTATCTCCAACAAATTATATTACTAGCTTCAGGAAAGACTGCTGATTTCAACGGTATAACTACTTTTCCATATAAACTACTTTAAATAATTATGAAATATAAAACCTGGACAAGTAAATTTAAATCCGAAAGACGTGTATTGATATTTTCAATAAGCAAGGACATTTTTGTTTTTAGGTCAGTATAATTTTGTCTGCGGAAAAAAATTTAGAAAATCGTCTGAATTAAATTTTTTGTGTGGAATATTTTCTCATGCGAAGCGTCTCTTAGTTGTTCCGGAAGATGGCCATATTATAAATAATGTCATGATCGCGCGCGCCAGTATTTTCGGATTCCATTATTAATCTGTTTCAGTTTTATTAAGATATTTGTATTTGTTGTGGTTTACAATATTACTCTCTACATTTTTGGAACATATTTCGATATGTAATCGATATTTTCAAAGTTTTTAAGTGTTATGTTAATATTTATATTTTGCCTTTCAGAGTTCTTCCTCCCACAATTAACTGCAATGAAAGTTCTATCATTGTATTTTGAATACTTTTTTTTTTCAAACTTTTCCTTAAATGCTATATAACTATTGGTCTGTGTACTGTAAAAATTACGTGTAGGCTACATTAATTTTAATGTACCCATTAGGAATCAGCTTCTAGCTTCAAAGTAGTCCACGATTTCTCAGTCACTGTCTTCACCCATCCTGCTATATGTAGAGTCGTCACTCTGATATGTGAGGACAAGAACTGCGTGACAGTGAATGACTGCGGAAAGCCGTGGTGTGCTGCACGGTCGATGTTGCCAATCCGTGCGTGAGGTAAGCGACTCTCGACCATCTGGCGCTTCACCGCTCCCGTATCAGGCGACAGCTCAGTTTTCCTCACTGCTGATTTAGTGGCCGCTGCTGCTGCCAAGAAGTCAGCAATGGCAAAGGAAGCTTTAATAGAAAAAGGAGCATTTGAAAGAAGAACTAAGGAAGAGACTAGTGAAGTGCTTTGTGTGGAATATAGCATTGTATGGGGCAGAAACATGGACATTACGACGAAGTGAAGAGAAGCGAAGAGAAGCATTTCAAATGTGGATATGGAGAAGGATGAGCGTGTGAAGTGAACAGACAAAATAAGAAAGTGGATGATGCTGAAACTGATCAAGAGAAAAGGATTTGGCTGGATCTCTGCCTTCTGAAGGATGCACTGGAAGGAATGGTGAACGGGAGAAGAGTTCGGAGCAGAAGAAGTTATTAGATGATAAATGACATTAAGATACTGTATATCGATCATATGAGGAGAATGTTGGGTTTGGTGAAAGACCTGCCCTTGGACAGAACACTATGAATGAATGAATGAATGAATGAACTATAACAGTAATGCAAGGGTTGCATGCAACTTCATCTGAAGGTATTTTGGAAATGTACACTATAGCAGAATTACGCAACTGGCCTGTAGCTGGTGTGCATTGTTCTGCAGCTCGTACTGGCGGATATGCGACTGTGAGAACAGCGGAAATGGAAGCAGTGTAGACCGTGAAGTCCTTATTGAGATGATTCAAGTTGGAGCTGCTCTCCTGGAAACCAAATTAATTGACAATTACACATGGAGTTAAAAATGCCTGATAAGGTGCCTTGGAAAAATTTACAAGCTTAACAGAATGTTAACATATTATAGGCCATTATGTATGTGTGTATGTGTATTTATTCACACTGCAGTGGGTATATACCCGGTGGCAGTGGTAACTAATTACACTCAATAATGGCAATAATAAACTTATTAATTAAAAATATAATTAATAATAATACTAATAATTAATACTAACACTAATTAATAATAATAATAATAATAACAACAACAGGAAATATACTAAATTAAATGAAACGATCACTTAAAATAACATTTGAAATAAATCTAATTTGTATCTTAAAACTAAGATCGAACTAAAACCCACCAGTATGATACGTTCATATCTGCACAAGTACCTTTCAAATTACACTCATTTCGCTGTCAACTCACTCACTGCAGTGGAACTACGACACATTTCACTGATTCTATCCTGATTTCACTAACACTTCAAAAACATTTCACTGTTCAAATACTATGCACTGCCACTATAAACTATAAAGCTTCACTGGCAGGAACACGTTTTACTTACACAGCACACTTCACTGACACGACATACTTCTTCACTGATACAACACACTTCACTGACACAACATAATTCTTCACTGATACAACACTTCAATAACAACATATCATTTACACCCTTTAAATACTGTGTATAATTATCGTCTATTAGTAAGGTCCTTAAGCCTATTTTTAAATACATTTTTGGTTGTTGGTAAAGCCTTTAGTAAGTCTGCAGGTAAAGCATTCCAGTCCCTGATAGTACGATTGAGAAAAGAAAACTTTCCAGTGTCCGTCCTCTGTCTTCTTTCCCTCAATTTATATGAGTGGTCGTTCCTTGAAGAGTAATTTGGCGGCTGCAACCTATGTGGCGTTAAAGATAAGAAAAAACACATAAATACTTTATCCAGCAACGCAGTAGCGATGCACAGTGGGCCAGAACGCAAATCTAGCTCGACAAAATTAATAACTTCTCTTCTATACAACAGACTTTTATGAAACTTTATACAGGAGTTACAGATAACATAGAACGTTTCTTGTTCAAACTCTGCTTACGTTTGTATGACAGCAACTACACCTTATTCTAACAGATTTTCACGAAAATTTGTACAGGAGTTACAAGTAGCACAAACTCCGATTACGCTTATATAAAAGAAACCACTCCTTTATTGCGGGTGGTTTTAGACAAGATTAATTAACTTTCTCGTAACAGAGTTTTACGAAATTTTTGTACAGTATAAGAGTTACAGGTAACACATTTTTTTTGTTTGTTTATAGACTGTATTACATTTATATAGGAGCAACAACCCCTTTATATGGGGCGATTTTGAAGAAAATTAATAACTTTTCCTACTTAACACATTTCTATGAAACTGTATATATAAGTATACTCACGCACGCACGCACGAGCACGTGCGCACATACATATTGTGCACGAACTCTGATTACGTTTTTAAGCCACCTGTAGCTTCTGTACAAAGTTTCATAAAAATCTGTTAGATAAGAGAAGTTATTAATTTTGTCTGAATTTACTCCCTACAAAGGGGTAGTCCATCTTGTACAAACGTAATCAGAGGTTTTCAACAAAAAATATACTGTTTGTTAACTGTAAGCCCTAATTCATGTACCTACAAAGTTTCATAAGAATTTCTTGCATAGGAGGAAAGTTATTGAATTTTGTCTAAATGCATCCCCTGTAAAGGAGTAGTTCCTTTAATGCAAACGCAGAGTTTGTACACACAAAAATAAATACTGTCGGTACCTTTAACGTCTGTACTAAATTAAAAAAAAATAGGTTAGAAAGGAGAGAAGTTGCTAAATTTGTCCAGCTAGATTTACGTTCTGACACATTGTGGCCGTACCAAAAGAATTTTGTCATTTAAATGAGCTGAGACACGTAGATGCATATGGAAATTGCATCAGGTTGCAAGTCCTCCATCCCTATCAGAGAATTTAGCTTCTCCATTTAGCCAAGCAGATTGTTAGAAATGGATGTTTTTTCCTAATGCACAGTTTCCATCTCTTGTTCAATTCACACTTAAAACTCTTGATTTGTTTTTTATGCTTCTTGATATTCCTTTAGAACAATTTTCACGGTCATATTTTTGCACTACATAGTCAAATAATCCTTCACTAGATGGTAGTACGCAATACCACTCAGAAAATTTCTTGCATTTTCATAACTTAGACGCAGCATCGCAAAATCTGATGACTGGAATTAAAGAATAGACTTCTGACGACACTATGGGACCAGGAAGAAGACGCACAACTAAAAAGTTAATTAATATAAATAACAGTAAGTAGGAATTTGTTGTAAATATGAAATACAATAGTACCTACCATTATTGCAATAATAATAATAATAATAATAATAATAATAATAATAATAGTAATAATAATAATAATAATAATAACGTACATGGTGTCTTCTTCACCGAGTATTCACAAGGAGAATCCTTTGTAAAATGACTCGAAAAAGCAGAGCAATGGAAGCGATAACACAGTCTAACATAACTCTGCAGGGGCTGCTATCTTCCCACGACAGAGGATGCAAATACTTCGTGAATCTCGAAGAATGCCAGACAAAACAAGTAATCTAAAATGCTATCTGTCAACCATGAAAAGCGACTTTTTTCCCCGCTAGATTTTATTTCCGATCCATGCGATGGTGTAATACACAAGAACTTAATTGAAACAAAATACAATATAGTATAGTATAGATTCTCTTCGAAATCTTGAACTCTTCTATTCCTTCGTACCTGTCGTCTCGCTTCACTTACCTTTCTTCCCACCATAATCTGAACACACGCTCTCGCCATGAAACAATACTAACAATACCATCCCATCGCACCTCCTCATACTCATCCTCTTTCACAATAGCCCTGCCAAGACTCTGGAATTCGCTACCTGCTAGCATCAGGGACTGTCGAAATAAAATTGAATTCAAACGCGAACTTACTAGGCACTTGGTCAGTAATTGATTTATTGTAAATAGTTTCCTTAATCTATCACAAAATATTTCAATATCCAGTAATTTCATCATTATACAATTTTGTTATTCTAGATTTAATTTGTAATTCTTACTTACTTACTTACAAATAGCTTTTAAGGAACCCTAAGGTTCATTGCCGCCCTCACATAAGCCCGCCATCGGTCCCTGTCCTGTGCAAGATTAATCCAGTCCCTGTCATCATATCCCACCTCCCTCAAATCCATTTTAATATTATCCTCCCATCTACGTCTCGGCCTCCCCAAAGGTCTTTTTCCTTCTGGTCTCCCAACTAACACTCTATATGCATTCCTGGATTCGCCCATACGTGCTACATGCCCTGCCCATCGCAAACGTCTGGATTTAATGTTCCTAATTATGTCACGTGAAGAATACAATGCGTTCAGTTCTGCGTTGTGTAACTTTCTCCATTCTCCTGTAACTTCATCCCTCTTAGCCCCAAATATTTTCCTAAGCACCTTATTCTCAAACACCCTTAACCTATGTTCCTCTTTCAGAGTGACCAAGTTTCACAACCATACAGAACAACCGGTAATATAACTGTTTTATAAATTCTAACTTTCAGATTTTTGGACAGCAGACTGGATGATATAAGCTTCTCAACCGAATAATAACAGGCATTTCACATATTTATTCTGCGTTTAATTTCCTCCCGAGTGTCATTTATATTTGTTACTGTTGCTCCAAGATATTTGAATTTTTCCACCCCTTCGAAGGATAAATCTCCAGTTTTTATTTAATTTGTAATTCAGTAAATATAAAATAAAAAATATTCTTTCTTTTTCTACGATAAATTACGTATCTAGCTTTATTTAGTGAGGTAATCTTTTCGTACTTTGATTTTTATTGTAATCGTAATTTTAAATTTAATACTACTGTAATTGTAATTTTATTTGTAATTGTAATTGTAAATTTAATACTAATTGTAATTTTATTCTTCATACTATAGTTGGAATCTCCTGGTAGAGGGGCAGAGAAGGCCTGACGGCCTTATCTCTACCACGTTAAATAAATAAATACTAAATACTAAGTGATTAGAAATTGCCATTTTTGTCAGTAGATATTAAAAGTACATTAAGTTATAATTTTAACATTAGAAAATGATATTCCCAAACTACCGCTAAAAGCTGTACTACATTTATTTCCGTCTGGCTTCCCTGTTCTTCTTCTTCTTCTTCTATATCCTTATTTTCAATGGATTCATCTGTGTACATTCAGCAACCTCCCAGCCGCTCTCCACTGACCCCGCTGGTAGTTAGACTTCGCCTAAACCCTAAAGCAATGCCTCCTTCACCATTCGTTCCACTGCATCCTTCAGTAGGCAGTATCTTCCTAGCAAGTGACCCAGCCAATTCCTTTTTCTCTTCCTGGTCAGTTTCATCATCATTCTTCCTTCACCCACTCTTTCCAGCGCAGCTTCATTACTTATTCTGTCTGCCCATTCTTCTCCATAGCCACATTTAATATAATTCTAGTAGTTTCTCTTCACTTCGTCGTAATGTCCATGTTTCTCTCCCATACAATGCCACATTCCACACGAAGCACTTCACTAGTCTCTTCCTTATTTCTTTTTCCAGAGATCCGCAGAAGTTGTTCATTTTTCTATTAGAAAAGTAAAATTTAACTCTTTTATTGATTACTTGTGTATTAAGGAAATCTGCTTAATAATTATTTTATGTTTTAAATAATTTTATTAGTAGTTGGACTGATAGATTGGTCTTAATTTTTCACAGTAAAGTGATGGCATTTATAGCACCATAAAACACAGCTAGGCCTGCTAGTGTTAAAAGTGCAGCACAGCGAAAGACGTGAAAATATTTATAATTCATTTGTAGCCTATATCCATTATATAATTTTAATAGGCCCAAGTAGTTCGCATTTTATTGTGTATTTTAAGCGCCTATTTTGGATGTTCTAGTGCCTAACTTTATCGTTGTGCCTACATGCCCGAGCTCCAGTAATAAACATTTATTACCCTAAGCAATTTGAAACAAAGGCTAATAGGCCTGTTATGTTCCAACATTCATGTCGCATTCGAAAAGCTGTTTTTGCAAGTAGAGAAGTAGGCTAACAGACTATTGGGAATAACCATACAGTTTATAAATGAAGTCAAATGTCTTCATTTTGACATTACAGTGCATGGAGGAAGAAATTTCATATTTTTCTTCGGGTCCATAGGAAAAGATGTCACGTATGAATGTCCTTTGAATAATAGCAAAGTCATTCGGAATGAATTATTTTCAATGTCACTCGTTTTTTATTAGACTGGCACTCCTGTTTCGTGCTCATCGCTGTACCTGCTGCCGCCCTGGGTCTCACGCTGCAGATTGCCAGCCACGTGCCCCGAAGGTGAAAGATGGAGCCTTCCGGTTCGGTCCCTCGCGACGAGGGAGGTCCACTGAACTCTACACTGGGACGTCATGTATACCAAACATGCAAAAAGAGGGTTCGAAGGTGGGCGTTGTGATTATGTAGTGACAAAACTAAAGTCTTGTTGAATGGTAAATATGTATAATACTAATATGAGGCAGAAGAGTCTGTTTACAAGCTTTGCAAGATAAAGCCGAGGATTGTCCATGTGATCAGCCTACCTGATATTCGCCTTACAGCTAGGAAACTTTTCATTAATATCTGGTGTACCAATTCTTTCAGGCCACTTTTAGCTACTCGGAGGTGAATGATTAACTGATTCGGCTGATTAAGTCGCAGTACGTTTATGAAAGAAGCGCAGAAAACTGCGAAACTGAAAATTACTTCAAGAGTGTCCAAAAAGCATCACATTTATTGTAAGATACATCCTGAGGTTGATGATTGTATGCGTAAGTTATGCCTTTAAAAATCCCAGCTATCTACATTCTACATGAATTGTAATACAAATGGATCTAGTCGACTACTGCCGAGAGCCATCCATATATGCATTTCAGTGAGGCAACCATTTTAGGCCTTACAACAAATTCATTACCCTCGAGGGGTTGGCAAGGGTCGTGTGCCGAGATCCCCAGGAGAAAAGCTGAGGCGCCGGCAAACCGAGAAACAGTTTCATTTTCCTCTGGCGCATCATCGCACACCGCGGGCAATTTGTAAATAGGCCTGCCACGTGGCATAAATACCCGACCCGAGTCCGAGCGGCGGGGGGTTGGACTTGTGTTTTCTCTCGCCTTTTCATCCCCCTCTGAGCAACAGTAAGTCGCGTGGCGTCAACTGTTGACAACAAGGCAGGGGGAGGCGTGTGATCCAGTAATATAGACCGCCATAACTGATGCTAAACGTCAAGGGAGCGGCGCGCCTGTTAATATTTCACAGATCATACGTGCGCATTAACCGCGCCCTCGTAATTCTTTAATAGTCCGTTAAGCCAATTCCAAGCGGCGCAGCAATCCGCGGGAGGAAATTTTAAATGTATTCAATATCGGAGTGCGCGATTACTGCCGGAATTCAAGGAAGTAAGGTATGTCCTCAACTGCATCTGGTGGAACGAAGAGAACAACGTAATTAAAATTTGATAAGTGGGCCTGTAATACATTAGACAGAAACATGGCATCCGCATGAATAGTTTCCCAAATGGACATCATCAGTATCAGGTGGAAAAGTGAAACATTACTAATGTTGATGCTGAGCGAGATATTCTTGACATTATTAAATAAGCGATAGGCCCTTTATGTAGATTATGTAACTGATCATTGAACGACGCTGACCAAGGATTATCTGACATTCGTCTTACAGTCTGAGGAAAATACCTAACCAGATAATCATCTAACAGTAACGTTAATTTTCCCATCCTTCTTTGCCTTGGCCTATTTAGCCTATTCCACGGACTGTATGGAATGCATCACTTAATATTGTAGCACGTGAGCACGTGGACGTCTGTTAAAACTCTTATTTGTCTGCACAACCAGGTTTACCAAAACACACAAATCGAAAAATAAGCTAGAACCTATCTTAATGGCGAGTAGATTGAACGCTGTCTTGCTCTTCTTCCCGGATGTTGTAGGCCTGCCTTCGTGCTTCGGTTGACGAGTGATTGATAGAATGGGAAAATTGGAGGAAAAATATGGAGGGGTACGCAATTGCGCGTCCTTGCAAGGGAATTCGGGATGTGAGTAAGAATCTGTATGAGCTCCAGCAATTTGTGTTACTCCTTTGGAACTCAAGGGGAAGTGCCGAAAATGTACGTAAACTGATACCGCATGAGGGGGCAATGTACACCATTGGACAACAGAAGAACAGAGTCGCAGAAGATGTTAAAAGCCTGGGCAGAGCGAATGGTGAGAATTGGTGCCGCTGTCCTCGCTAGACAAGGAATCCAGTCCTTGCACTGGGTGAGTTACGATCGCTCACCCTGCAGTATCCAACCTAGACTCGTTGAGGTTTAAGGTACGTTGTAGGCCTATTATTCTTATCGAGTGACCAACAGTAGGTACTGTGTGAAAGATCCGTTCAAGGAGAAAATTGTAAAACATGGACTATTATGGGAATTGGCTCTTGCATGCAAAGGAGACATCTTGAATGGTCTTTGCAAATGTCTTCAGTAATCTTCTTGCAAAGATCTTGGTTTGATCGTCCTAAAATAATATTCCATATCGACAGTTATTGTAGGTTGACAGTAAATCTACACATTGAATACCTACAATACACATGAAAGAAGAGAATTGACTGTGGGCGTGTAGTGGCTCAAATATTATTTAATTAAAATGTTTAATATGTGTTCCAAGCCGTAACTAGGCAAGAACAGTGGCTAGGGCAGCGGTAATTATTTTGTAACTTAAGTTTATAGTTTTTAGTAGCAACGAAAATATTTGGTATTATGCGAAAATTGTAGGCTTCTTGGATATTGTTGTTGTTTCGTCAACTGTCCGAAGACAAGATTGAACTGCACAAGTAATATCAATAAGACATCACTCATGACGCAGCTAAGCCAGAACATACTGGAATAGGGTGGCAGTTCCTTTTCCCCTGCATTGCATACATCGCTGACTAGTTACCCTACATATACACTAATCAAACTTCAGGTGTATACAAACAATTGTTCTTCCTTTGACGCATAAGTTATCGTCAAGTAAGATGTACTGCCTGATAATAGATGTAGGCCTACGTATCAGCCAGAACCTCAATCTGAGGTTTATGGAACAGAGAGGAAATTTAATTTAGAAGTATTGTTTCACGTTAAGCAAGAAACATTGCCTAAGTGTGGTTGTATGAAAGACGGTATGGTCTGATGATAATAATAATAATAATAATAATAATAATAATAATAATAATAATAATAATAATGAATATATAGTCACCCTGAGAGACGCCACCTTTGTCAAAACAACTTGAAAAATCGACCACGTAGCTTAATTCTAGCGTATAGGCTAATTGTAAAGAATGAATATTTACGAAATCATACATAAAGTTTGTAAATAAGTGCATTGCTTTAATAGACCCTGACAAATGTAGGTCTAATACCTGGTATAGGCTAAGGCCACATATTACGATAAACATGAGCCCCGTGTGTGGCTCAAGTACTAGAGCGCTGGTCTTCCATCCAGGCGGCCCAGATTCGATTCCCAGGCAGGTAAAAGCAGACGTTACAGAGGGTTTTCTCGGGGTATTCCCGTTTCTATGTATCATTTCACCAACACTCTCCATCTTATTTCATCAATAGTCTGCAATAGTAAAATGGGAGCACTACAGGATTACGATGCTGATATAGGACTGGAACTTATCAATGTACTGTGTGCGGATGGAACCTGGATCTATCAGGCACTGAGACAGGATGACCCACCTGTCGGTATCGGCTGATCAGAAAGGGGTTTGGGGCTCGAGCCCCTGGGACTTATCAAGCTACTGTGTGCGGATGGAACCTGGATCTATCAGGGACTGAGATTGGATGGCCCACATGCCACGAATTTCACCTAAGCCAGCTGTCGTACTTGGACAATCATCGCACAAAGGGCCAGGCCGTGCCTAAGTGTACGAACCCGCCTGCAACAGAATTTATACTTACGCTATAGCCCTAATGACACTAGAGAAATACCTACTAGATACTGCAAAACTATTCAAGTGCTGGACAAGAGCAACTGGAGTGTATCTTCGATAATTACTTGAAGCTAAAGATCATAGGCCTGTGTAACAGTAACTTACTTCCCATTTAGCTGTGTATTGTGGTACTACAAGCTTGAATCCTCACAGAACTAATTACCAGTTTTCCTCATCCAGAAAAGTAATTTTATCTTATTTGTCAACACTTCAGAAAGTGACTGTTTACTGGAAGTAGATTCTGAAATTGTTACTGAGAAAGTTGTTGTAGTTGGTTCATAAGCCTATGTGAAGTTCGAATCCACTCTGCCTCATGTGATGTTAATTAACACATGCGATATCATTTCCAGGCTAAGAAGACTGATAGTGCTCACGCCTCTGCTTTGTGGCTAAACACTTCAGCAGTGTTAATTCGGGTTCAAACTAATGACTCACCTCCATTCTCTTGCTGACTGCCGGTTATGTCATTTGTTATAAATATATGTACGACATTGAAATTGACGCTTTCTTATGACACGGTTTCGAATGTGTATTCATGAAAAAGTTTTGATAAATCCGCAATATTCCTTTTGATAAATGGCTAAGTCAGACGTTTCGGTCGTGGAGTATCCTTGTGCACATGTGATGGAATGAGTTGCGTGCCGTTTGTTGTAGATCTATATGAGTCACCAGGAAGCTATCGAGGAACGTTACGGCTGCGGACGGTGGCCTGATGCCACACAAGCACAGGAGATGTCATATTTTTACTAAACGGACATGATAATGAAAGCGGATTATGCGCCACAAAGACAACTCCGCCATCGCCTAGCTTTGAACTCAGGTCCGCGGTCGAAGGCGGCTGTATGGGCAAAATTGCTACGGTGCAGATTTTGTAAAACAGAGTCCGGATTTGGAATTCGTTCGAGAACAATAACTGTAGTTTATTTAAAATTGATTGTTTAATTACGAGTACTGGCTTATCAAGGAAATCATAGCCTACTCAACAGATTGTCTATATTATTTAGACTGGGAATGGAAATGACATAAAACCAAGATTATATTACTTTTTATATTACACATTTAATTATTTTTACTTTATAGTTAGAAATCAATACTCACTTAGGTCTAATTGAAATATTGATGTCAATTTGCTTGTGGTGTTAGTCACCTAACATCAGGCCTACATCCTTTCTTCTCGAAGGTTGCTCGGTTAATGTTTTCCTCATGACCAATCTATAAATATGGGAATGAATCCGCCGCATTGGCGCTGTTAAGTAATCCTCTGTGTGGTGGGGGGGGGGGCTTTTCAATGTATCTAATGGTCCGGAATCGACAATTGAGCTTCGGTTAAGCCCAGAACGAACCGACGTTGAGTTTTAAACCTGGGATTAGCGTCCCACCAACAGAGAAGAGAGCGAGCACATGATCATGTTGACGCAGGGATTAGCTGCGCCATATCTTGCGCGTGCCGGAGGAAGGGAAGGAGTCTTCTGTATTAATAAACTGCTTCTGGACGGCGCCGAGTGACGTGGCAGCCCTTCATGCGCATATTCATCATCATCATCATCATCATCATCATCATCATCATCATCATCATCATCATCATCGTCATTTGAAATTATCATCGCAGATACATTTCACACGAAGAGTTGGCCCTGTAATACGAACAAAAAGAGCCCGTGTTCTAAGTGGAATCAGATCAATCGTCCCTTCGGTGTGGTTTAGACAAGGGAAGCCCGACAAATCATAACCGGCAAATACGTTCCACGACAATTCGTCCCAAGAATATAATTTGTACCGCGACAATTCATCCCAAGAATAATAACTCGTCCCATGACAAATTGTTTCAAGAATATTTCGTCCCGAATCTACGACATACCACGATATATTGTCCCATTGCGAAATTTGAATAATTAAGAAATTTCAATAGCCTAATTAAGAAATTGTCTAGTAATAATCCTTAGTAGTTGCTTAACAACGGAACAAAATTTAAAATACGATCAAAATTCGTTGTACAAACTGGTTAAATATTATGGAACGTCCACATCTCACCATATCTCAGGAAGACAAAACCAAATTAATTTGGAAAGGATATTTGTACATCAAGCATAGGTAGGAAGGGAGAAAACAGAATGGAGATGTGAAAGAAGAGGAGAATGTTATGCTAGAACTCATTTAGAAGTAGGGTCACATCAAGTTCTAAAAGAAAGTGATCATACGCATGCTCCTGATTGGAGCAAATGCAGAGCAATCGAAGTTTTAGCAGGGATCGAAGAGTCAGCGCAGTTATCCAACGAAGCAACATCTTCAGTAGTGACTCGACATGTCAGTGCGGTGTCAAGTGAGACGTACTTAAAAAAAATCAACCATAAATGTTTGGTGCAGAGGGTTCGTAAAGAAAATTTACCTCCCGATCCTAAATTCCTGGATGACTTGGAAGTCATACCAGACCGTTTCCAAATTGATAAGGACGGCAAACTGTGGCTCCTCTCTTTCAATGCCGACAATATTTACAACATCAGACCATCTACTACGACTGAGTCAATTTGATTATTGGATATGTGACGGTACATTTAGATCGGTACCAAACATTATGTGTCAGCTTTGCTCAATCCATGGCAATGTTAGAGGACAGTA
Source organism: Periplaneta americana (assembly GCF_040183065.1). Classification (NCBI taxonomy): domain Eukaryota; kingdom Metazoa; phylum Arthropoda; class Insecta; order Blattodea; family Blattidae; genus Periplaneta; species Periplaneta americana. The sequence continues at coordinate 137,340,684 of NC_091133.1, read as the reverse complement.
AGTAGTACCCATTGGTCCTAGTTTTAATGAAAAACAAGACTCAAGAATTATATAAAGATCTTTTTGAAACTCTCGTTGAAGAGGTTCAGCGCCAGTTGCAAACGAATCTATCACCTACCTTTGTGTCGACAGATTACAAAATTGTAGCCATAAACGCCATTAAAGCAGTTTTTCCAAACACTGAAATTGCAGGGTGTATGTTTCATTTTGCTCACAAACGTGGAACGAAAACTTGTTGGGACAAACACTTTGGAACGATTTGTCACGATACAAATCTTGTAGCGGTAACAAAACGCGTTGTGACAAATAGTTGGGACGAATTGTCGCGGTACGATTTTTCCGGGACGAATAGTCGTAGATTCTTAGTCAAGTGGTACTTTTAGGCGTATATTCTTCCTCCAGCTGCTAGCTTGTAGCGAGTGTCAGTGTCTCTCGAAGTTGTAATTATTAAGGATCGTGTTTTTCGTCTTGTTCTACATAATTTGATTGCTTCACATGTCACTCGCTTTCGTTTCAACGTCTTGATGTTTCACTTTTGTATTTCCACATACGGATCTTCGTCTTCGTCATTTGTGTATTTTCTTTTAACAGTTTTTATATTTGTAGTCCCAGAATTCTTTCTTCTCATCTTTTCATGGCTCTATCTATCTTCTGCACACTCTACACTAATTCGCTTCTCCTCGCTAGACGTCCTTCCTTGTCCACTTCTTTCTTTTTCTCCATCCAAATACTTCACTCTCTTCCATCATCGTTTTTTTATTTAAGCGTTCTTTCTACTTCGAAGTTCACACAAAGTCGTATAGCCCTGCCTGGTTAGAGGCCTCTGGTTGGGATTGTTAGTGGAGAAACGCCATCGTTAATGGAACACAGTTTGGCGTATCTCGTCCTCTTTAAATTGCACTTCTTCTTCACATCTTAATTTGTTTTGTCTTCAATAATTATTATTCTTCCACTTATTATTTTTCTTCCTTCTTCCACTGTGCTTCTTGTTTCTTTCTCATCGTTCCGCATTCTCCATATTTTTATCGACCTTTATTTTTCCCTCTTTTATAAAAAATATTTCCTTATTATTACCGCCATTCAAGCATCAGTGTCATAATCTCTCCTCTCCTCTCCTCTCCTCTCCGAGTCCTAATAATGGACCAACAGGGATTAAAGTTAAAAAAAAAAGTAGGACTGATGTTGTCTGTAAGGAAGTTTCTATTTTATTGTGCATGTCCTGTTTGTTCATGATTACTGTGCAGTTTTCTTTATCAGTTTTGACGAAAGTTAGGTTATGTTTTTCTTGCTTAGTTTTCAGGGAGTTTATTGTTTTCTGTTCTTGTTTGTTTATTGTGGGTTTGTGTGTGTTGTTTATGTTTCTTATTATGTCTTGCCTTATGTATTCTTGGTGTTGATTTTGTGTGCATATTGCTGTTTCTGTGTTTATAATTGTTTGTGTTTGTTGTCTTGGTCTTGTGTTTGGATGTAGGTTATGTTTTAGTCCCTTTTCAAGTACAGTACGATCCGAAAGTCCTGTCACCCCCCCCCCCTTGTTTGTATGTTGATGTGCATCCATTTTGAACATGTCATAGCAGATGTGCGACAATGGTTGATTCTTTACGTTCCAGCTGGTTTAGTGATCCAGAACATCAGTATGGGCACCATCATTGTCGCGGCACAAAATGATGCGGCGCCATGTCCTGTGTGAAATTTTCCGCAGCAAAGGCGGTGTGATTTCCCTGTGGGGAATAAAATTAAGCAGCATGTTTCGATACCAGACAACGGAAGATTTGAAGCAAGCTGTTAGAGAGGCATTCAGGGAGATCACAGCACCTTTGCTGCGGAAAATTTCACACAGGACATGTGCCGTGACAATGATGGTGCCATACTGATGTTCTGGATCAGTAAACAAGCTGGAACGTGAAGTATCAACCATTGTCACACATCTGCTATGACATGTTCAAAACGGATGCAAATCAACATACAAACAAGGGGGGGGGGGGCAAGACTTTCGTCGTGGTTGAATGTAACGTTGGTTGTGTTGAATATTCTCGGATGGAATTTGTATTTCTTATTGTATGTTGTAGTTTGTTGTTCTTTTAGTGATGTTAGTTTGTTCCTATGTCTTTTTTTTATTTTCTGTGTTATTTATGTCATTATTTTGTTTCTGTGTATTATAACTAGACATCGGATTTTTAGGCACTAAAAATTGCAGTTTTAGGCGCCTAAAATAAGCTCAAAATTTGTAAAATTAGGCTCTATTTTAATGAAAATAGGCATTTTAGGCACATCAAGGTATCATACTTATTTCTTTCACTGAAATTTTTAGTTATACACTAAAATAGGCACAAAAAAGTATGTTTAAACATTAAAAAAGAATACTATATTATATTTATAAACAGAGCTGCACAAATTTAATATATTGAAACTAATGAAATAATGATTATTGGTATCAAGATTACTCATTTTAAGTTATTGAAATTCAGTTCCATGCTCAGACTTTATTATAATTATCTGCACAGTACACCACCAGAATTTTTTCTAAATTCTCCACAGTTAACCTTTGCCTTTTGTCACTGAGAATCATTTTGAAAGCAGAAAAACTTCTTTCAACCGAAACTGATGTGAGAGGCGCAAATTTTAAATTAGGTACAATAGAAACATCAATACTTACTGGAACATTTACACTTTCCCCCGATATCACTCTTGATACTTTTTCCAACAATGAAAATCCTACATTCTTATTTAATACGTTGTCCCACTTATTTTTAACTTTTTTTCCCAGTTTCGCCCAAAGCAGAATGTATGTTCACTTGAGCTTCCTTTACTATTGCTATTTGGCTACAAAGAGATTGTTTTTCACGTTCTAATTGTTCAATGCTTGCAGGTATGAAAGAAAAGTTTGATGTTATGTAGGCAATATCGTTTTTCACTCGTGAGTCATTCAGACAATCTTTCACTGCTTTCACACACGCTGCACTATCAGTTTCAGGTAATTTATCAATAACTGTGACCACTTCTTTAAAATACTTAGAATAATACACCACTGACTGAATCCAGGTTCCCCATCGTGTAATAACCGGCTGAGGTGGGAGTGGGATATCTGGAAAGTTCTCTCTGAATATTGAAATCCTGGATGGGGCTTTACAAAAACATTTTTTTGTGTTAAAAATAAACGAATTGACAAGAGGAAATTCATTCCGGATTGTTTCAGAAACCCTGTGAAGGCCATGTGCTAGACAGGTTACATGCGTGAGGTTAGGATAAAATGTTTTAAGAAGTGGAGCTGCAGCAACCATGTATGAGACAGCATCAGTACAAAACAACAGAACTTTAGAATCGTCTATATTACCTGAGTATAAAGACTGTAGGCCTTTATTTACAAAATAAGCAATGGCTTGGCTATTCACTTTCGAAAGTTCCTTAACACATACGAGGTGTGGAATCGAAGGTCCATCAGGACTAAGTTTTCCTACTACCATATTTGCTATATACCTATTCATAGGATCTGAGGTTTCATCCACAGAGACCCATATGTAAGAATCACCTATATCCTCCCGAATGGAAGCTAAAGTTTCGTTGTATATTCTGTCTAAGTAATTTTTTCTTAGGTCGACTCAGATGGGATATTTTGCTTGCAGTATTTTTGTAAAAACTGTTTTAAAACTGGATTTTCAATTGCATTCCAGGGAATGTTAGCAGCAACAAACGCTCTGGTTAAATCAGCATAGAAATTGCTGCTGAGATTGGATGAAGTAGGCTGTGTTAGTAAAGTTTGTTGCAGTTGATTTTTCTGCTGAGCTTTAACCTTATGAGCCGCTCCTTGCACATTCTGCTTTAGGTGGCACTTCTTTTCTTGCGAAATCTAAAAATGTAAAGTAAACTGAATTAAAATAAAATCCTAATTGTTGTATTGCCGTATATCTATCACAAAGTTAGTGGGTTCGAACAATCAAAATTTTAATGACCTGCAAATACTTTAACTATCGGGATTTAAAAGGTTAAAGTGTAGTGGTCTTAAAAGGAATTATACCTCAGGATAGCTTAGTCAATGTATAAATATTATAGGCCTACTCATTAAAATTAATAGAATTTATATATTTCAACTATTGTTACATACCTGTTTGCTACAAATCTTGCAGAATATTATTTTTCCATCATAAGTGAATTCTGAATATTCTGTTAGCCATTGTCGGATCAATGAAATTTTGCACTTATATTTTTCGGCATTATCGCTTAAACTTCACAGGAAAACGTCCTACCGCTCAAAACTTCTCAACACAAATAAGGTGAGGGAAAGAGCAACTGTTAACGAGCATTCAAATGAACCGTTGTTATTGAGATTCAATTGGACAAAAATACAAAGTTCCACTTACTGTTGCATTTCCTGGTAGTGTTAACACTAGGAGGGCCATTCTTTTAAATATTTTGTAACGATTTACCCTACTAATTCGCAGTTTTACGACTTTTCATAAATATTTCAAAAACACTCTTTCTCCAAAAATTGTGATTTTATGACACTCTGAAGGGCAGTACAGCTAATCGGTTTCAGACCGAAAACAGTCATTTTTATAGTATAGTATATCTCTGAATCGGTAGCAGCACATGTTGTGATTGTTGCCTGCTTCAAAACTAAGGTTGGTTCTTTGTCGGCATTTATGCCTCCAAACATGTTAAATTCGGTGAAATCTATTGCGAGTGTCGTGAGATTCAAAACATTTTGTTTCCTTTATCAATGGTTTCATGGCCGGTGTGAAGCAAACTTTCCACTTTTTAAATGCCTTAAATTCCGCAGTGAATGCATGTATAAATTATAAAAAGTAAGAGTAAAATGCGAAACTTTACAGTGAGTTAGGCATTTTTAGGCGAATATTAACAAATTAGGCTCTAATAACCGTTTTAGGGCATGTTAGGGCACTATAAAACTCTTTGAATACCTTTCAATTTCCATGAAACACAAATATTAATAATTATTTTTACTTTTCTCCTAAAGAAACAAAATAGGCATTTGCCCTAGAATCCGATGTCTGATTATAACTTCTACAAGTTGTGTGTCGTGTAGTGTGTATACTAATTGTAAATGTAATTTGTTTGCATTGATGAGGTGTTGGTTCTTTATGTAGTATAGTCTAGATGTTTGATATTGTTTTGTATGTAGGTTTTTTCTGCTGTGGTTTTTGTTTTTAGTGCTGGATATGTTGTGTCATATGTTGATACTGGCGTATTTGGGTGTTATCTGTTGTTTTAGACATTGTTCATTGAAACTGATGTTCTGTGATGTTATGATTTTGATGCGCTTGATCTTGCATGTACTTGTGTATAATATGACTTGTGTCGTCTTGATTCTTCATTCTTGAATACACTCTTTTAACACTGAAGATTTAATAACTGCTTTACTATGTTAATATTATGTTAAATTGCCTGGCTGACTAGTTTCGACGTGGTTTGTGTCATTCTCTGAAGCCTAGTGAGTTCCAGCGCTATTCTCTAGTATCTTGTTGTGGTGGGGTGTGTTCATGATTGTGTCGAAAAGGGTGTGGTTTATTTAATTCAGTTGAGTGTTCAGGATGTGTTGTGGGTGTGTTTTTGTGTGTTTGTAAATTTCATAGAGTGTCAAGTTTCTGGTTTTTAGCTGAATGTGTAGTACTTGTATTTTCATGTCAGTGACTATGTTGCTGTATTAGGGTAAGCAAGGGTGAATAGGGTCAAAATTCAGATTTACTCTAATAACTCATATAACTTAACATCAAACCTGAAGTGTGATACTTCATCAGAAAGATTGAAGTTTTAGCTACACGTTTAAATGTCTATATTAGAATTAACTCTGCAACAATTTAGCATATTTAGAAATTAAACAAAGTACTGCATGACCCTTTTCACCCTAAGCAGCCAGGGTGAATAGCATCATCAAGAAGGGCGAATGGAGACATTCTTACTTTTCATTTTTATTCGTAAACTCGTACAATAAAATACTTACGAAGATTTAGATCCACACAATTGTGCAGAGTGAGTCACAAGTATGTTGGAAAATGCGTGAGCGTGCTCCTGGATAAAAAAATAAGCACAATTCCTTACATGAAAATTTGACGGAAAATGCTTATTTATTGGAGAAATGGTCTTACTTTCTTTTTGTTCTTTTTTCGTTGTGTCACAAGTACATGTTGAGCAACTTGTCATTTAACGTTTACAAAAGGCGTTCAGTGTGTCCCCCCTCCATTGTTTTGCATGCCTGAACACGACGTACGCACGACTGCCGAGTTCGCTCAAACACCACGTTGTCATCACGGATCAGTTGGCATGCATTTTCAACACGTTGCAATAGCTCCTCTGCATTATTCACTGGTGTTGCATAGACGACAGCCTTCAAGTGACCCCAAAGATAAAAATCTAATGGGGTGAAGTCGGGTGATCTGGGTGGCCAAGGCACTGGACCACCGTGTCCAATCAAAACAAAAACAATGTACTACTGTCTTGTTACTGTGTTGTTTGTAAATAAACACTGGTACAAAATCAAAACAAAAACAACACAATAATATGATCAGATGCTTATGAAAACGAAAATCACTATTTCCGTCAAATTTTCATATAAGGAATTGTTCTTATTTTTTTATCCTGGAGCACGCTCACAAGTTTTCCAAACATACTTATGGCTCGCCTAGTATATTTAATACTAATTCTTCATCACAAGCAACAAATGTCCTCCTTTAATTACTCAATGAACATCTTCCACAAATAAATCTCTTCTTACTCTCAGCTCCAACAAAATTTTCATGGTGTCACTCATTTCCCTTCCCATGCATTGTACACAGTTCCGAGCTTTAAAGAAACAGGATCACTCTATTTAACATTGTAAAAACTACATGTAGTGTCATATTAATCTGATAATTCATCTCCTGAATATGATGATGATGATGATGATAATGATGATTATGGGCACCTTTTCGAACATCGAACATTCATTTCAAACCCACAAGCTGAAAGTTTAGGCCTAACTATTCTCTTTGCAAATTGCTTTAATTGGTCAACTGAGAACACGGTTTATCCTTCCCTATTCTTTACCTGTTAGTTGGCCTCATTTTCCAGACATCCTTGTATGCAGTGATGTGGTACAGTGAAGAGCGCCGCAGCGTGGCACTGGCTTCGTACTTCATGATAAGCTTTTATTGCCTTCTACATATACTCCTCCAATCATGAAGACTGCGTCTTCCTTCTGTATTTCCCCATTTAGGACAAATATAAACCCTATTTCAATGAAATCAGTTAAAATTATTCTGATCCTTTTCACCCTTAAAATAGTGACCCGATTCACCCAAAGAGCAGTAATATTTTGCATCGTAAGGTTTGCCATATTGATTGGTCTTAGAAGCTCAACATATGGATAACCTGTCCTTTAAGAGTCCACTTTCAACTTAATTACTTAATCATATAAGTATCACAATAATAATTGGTAAAACGCAGATTAAATAAACAGTACAATTCAAGAAATTAAATAAAATATTGCTACGCATTTTCCAACATACTTGTTACAATAACAATTTTCTACTTCAAACACCGCACCGAAAACAATGCATTTATATTGCTTTCCCGCCCTTCTGCATTGAAGAAGTTCCCAACTTCAACGCTAGCTAGCGCACAATCCAGTATTCTTTGTTCTTTGGCTTACAGAGCGGTGTTTTCAAAACTGACCCGATTCATCTGGTAACCCGTTTTACCCTTGTTTACCCTATATTAATTCATTGCCAGTTAACATCATACATTTATGGAAGCGAGTAGACATAAAATTTAGACGGCGATCTAAATTAGACGAAAGTGTTCCATCTAACACAAGATACTCTGGCATCATTTTTAATAATTCGAAAGAGATTGAGACGCAAACAGACACTTCATTTTTTCTCGTCTTAGACTTCAGGATTTAGTTCGTGTAGCCTCTTTCGATTTAAAAAGTATCTATGTTATCTTAGATTTGGTATGACAGTATCACGAATGCCTTTTCATTTAAAAGGGGCTATAAATCTATTTTGGAAGCCTGTGTGCTTCTGGTAGCAGAATAACTCTATGCCAGTTTCTTGTCGAGGGTATTATTTTTTTACATAAATTATAATTGTTTGGCTCTTCTATTAGGCTATGTTCGTATTTATTTTCATGTCAACAAGGAATATCTATTAATGGTCTTAGGAACCTCATCTCTATTCTTTCGAACTTTCCTTTGCCAAATATGTTCGTCTGTATAGCCAGGACATAGCATTCATATTATATAGTTCTAGCTTCATTAATTCTTATGTTTGCAAGTACAAAAAATTCTAAAACTTTGAATAGGTATCAAGAAGAGAATAGATACTGTTGTAGCAGATTTGTGGTGGAGAATGTCGCAACACAGAAAATTATTTTCTATTCGAAGTAAACAATTCTAAATATTATGCGTATAATATGTGAAACATGTGATACATTTGCTGATTTTGCGTTATGATAACGTAGGAAATAATTTTCTTGAAAATAATAATAATAATAATAATAATAATAATAATAATAATAATAATAATAATAATAATAATAATAATAATCTATACTAATAATAAATCTGTAGCCGAAATTTTTCTGGTAATTTTCGATTTTCCAAAAATAATTGGTCCTAACATATATAATTAACCACCCTGAAACCGAAAATCGCATTTTTGACATTTTTGTTTGTATGTCTGTCTGTATGTTTGTTACCTTTTCACGCGGTAATGGCTGAACCGATTTATATGAAAATTGGCATATAAATTAAGTTCGTTGTAACTTAGATTTTAGGCTATATGGCATTCAAAATACTTTATTTAAAATGGGGGTTATAAGGGGGCCTGAATTAAATAAATCGAAATATCTCGCTTATTATTGATTTTTGTGAAAAATGTTACATAACAAAAGCTTCTTTAAAAATGATTTCCGATAAGTTTTATTCTTTACAAAATTTTGATAGGACTGATATTTAATGAGATAAATGAGTTTTAAAATTAAAATAACGCCATCTAAGACGGTGCAATGAAATAACAAATGACTTCGTCTATAAGGGGCCTTGGGCAACAACAATCGAAAAGGGGGCCTTGGACAGCAACAATTGAAAGCTATTAAGCTATTCCTATGCACAGAAAATTTGATAGGTTTTTTTGTACATTCCTTTTCTGTATTTCTTAAAATAATATTTATGTACACACTCATTTTAATCTCAGAGAATTAATGAACAACGAGAGTGTATTGATTTAGTATGCAGTAATAGTACCTACGTTAGCTTAGCTATCCATTATTTTATAATTCAAATTTTAACTATGCTCAATTGAATCGTGTTAAAATACATAACATAGACTATATATGCAATAAATGCAATGCAAAAAAAAAAAATTGGGTAATGAGCCAAGCAGATTATGTTGCGCTGTTGTAAAGGTTGTTGCTTCTGAGATTCAAGAGCCCCCACAACAAATTAAAAACTTTCTTATCGGAGTACATCCGTTATTAACGCACTTTTTATATAATATAATATAATATAATATAATATAATATAATATAATATAATATAATAATAAATATGTAGCCGAAAATTTTCTGGTAATTTTCCCTTTTCCAAAAATAATTGGTGTTAACATGTATAATTATTCATCCTGAGACCGAAAATCGCTTTTTTGAAATTTTTGTTTGTATGTCTGTCTGTCTGTTACCTTTTCACGCGATAATGGCTGAACGTATTTCGATGAAAATTGAAATATAAGTTAAGTTCGTTGTAATTTAGATTTTAGGCTATATGGCATTCAAAATACTTCATTTAACGGGGCCTGAATTAAATCGAAATATCTCGCTTATTATTGTTTTTTTTTTTTTGTGAAAAATGTTACATAACAAAAGTTTCTTTAAGAATGATTTCCGATAAGTTTTATGCTATGCAAAATTTGGTAGGTCTGATAGACTTTTAAAATAATAATACAATACGTTTTCACCGCCGCCTCAGATTGTAGCGTTGTTGTTCCTGCAGTAATTCCCATGTGCAAAATATAAAATTTTTGAGTAGGAAGAAAAAACACATTTATTCATTCCATGGCAATGGTACATAGGAGATCGTGAATTCTTACATTTTCGAAAGAAAGAAATATAATTACATATCACTGTTTATGCTGTATCACTATTTAAGTTATTTGAAGGTTTCAGAACCATAGTGGGCCAAGCGCCATTTACTGAAGACGTAGAAAACAAGGGTTAAAATTAAGTTATTATCATAATTCAATGGGACCATATAGCAAGTAATATAAAGTATACACAATAAAACTAAATGATATGTCAATCTTCATTAAACTATAGTTGCGTGTAATAACAAATAAGAAACATGTTAAAGGAATTGTCATTGCACCAAATGAGTGTTCTCTGGACCAAATTGATCGCAATTTAATTATTTAAATACAATTTCAATTAAGTAACATATTAAACGATTTATCCTTCTAACAAACACGAATGTTCCCTGGATCAAACGTCCTATTTTAATTACGTAATTACTTTATATTTATTTCTAACAGGTGCAGCGGAGCGCACGGGTACGGCTAGTAATAATAGTAATAATAATAATAATAATAATAATAATAATAATAATAATAATAATAATAATAATAATAATACAGTACAGCGCAGAAAAATAAGAAATATTTCAGTCTCAAAGTCCACTTTAGACACATATTTTTCTCTCAGTTTCATCTTAACCTGTGATGACTTAAATTCTTTCCATAATATAAGTATAAATATATATATATATATATATATATATATATATATACATAAAAGCCTATATAATTATATTTAACTCAAAGTGTTGAGGTCATTTTAGAATAAAAGGGACAAGTAGTATTTTGAATTAATTTTCGAAATAAATTTAAAGGAAACAAGTAAAAGACGAAAGAAAATTCGTTGAATAGAAGGTTTTGCTTCTGAAACACATAAAATTTTGCAGGAACGTAGAACAGAGTTTAATGCACAAAATGCCAAAAATATATTTAGGTTTGTATACATTGCCAAAATTCCAGTTTGTTGAGTCTCCTAAACGTAAGAAAGACATTATTGGTGCAAATAAAACTGTTATGTTAAACAAATAAAAATTGATTTTGCTGTCATCTTAATCATCATATTGTTCTTAAGGCCTCTTCATCTTTTCCAGTCTTATGGAATATTGTTTGCATGAGGATCATCATTGTGATCACTATCTGCCTTAGTAATAGTCGAAGTCGTCATTATCGTCATCGTTATCGTCACCAACACTGCCTTCGTCATTCAATAGTAATGGCTGTCATCGTCAACAATACTGTCTTCGTCTTGTCATTGTAATCACTTGTTGTCGTTTAAAACATTATCTTTGTCATGTCATAGTAATCACTTGTCATCGTCATCAACATTGTCTTTGTCATGCAATAGTAATCACTTATCTTCGTTTTAAACATTGTCTTTGTAATGCCATAGTAATCACTTATCTTCATTTTAAACATTGTCTTTGTCATGCCATAGTAATCACTTATCTTCGTTTTAAACATTGTCTTTGTCATGTCATAGTAATCACTTGCCATCGCCATCAACATTGTCTTTGTCATGCCATAGTAATCACTTATCTTCATTTTAAACATTGTCTTTGTCATGCAATAGTAATCACTTATCTTCGTTTTAAACATTGTCTTTGTAATGCCATAGTAATCACTTATCTTCATTTTAAACATTGTCTTTGTCATGCCATAGTAATCACTTATCTTCGTTTTAAACATTGTCTTTGTAATGTCATAGTAATCATCTTCATTTTAAACATTGTCTTTGTCATGCCATAGTAATCACTTATCTTCGTTTTAAACATTGTCTTTGTCATGTCATAGTAATCACTTGTCATCGTCATCAACATTGTCTTTGTCATGCCATAGTAATCACTTATCTTCATTTTAAACATTGTCTTTGTCATGTCATAGTAATCACTTGTCATCGTCATCAACATTGTCTTTGTCATGCCATAGTAATCACTTATCTTCATTTTAAACATTGTCTTTGTCATGTCATAGTAATCACTTATCTTCATTTTAAACATTGTCTTTGACATGTCATAGTAATCACTTATCTTCATTTTAAACATTGTCTTTGTCATGTCATAGTAATCACTTGTCATCGTCATCAACATTGTCTTTGTCATGCCATAGTAATCACTTATCTTCATTTTAAACACTGTCTTTGACATGTCATAGTAATCACTTATCTTCATTTTAAACATTGTCTTTGTCATGTCATAGTAATCACTTGTCATCGTCATCAACATTGTCTTTGTCATGCCATAGTAATCACTTATCTTCATTTTAAACATTGTCTTTGACATGTCATAGTAATCACTTATCTTCATTTTAAACATTGTCTTTGACATGTCATAGTAATCACTTATCTTCGTTTTAAACATTATCTTTGTCATGTCATAGTAATCACTTGCCATCGTCATCAACATTGTCTTTGTCATGCCATAGTAATCACTTATCTTCGTTTTAAACATTGTCTTTGTCACGCCATAGTAATCACTTATCTTCGTTTTAAACATTGTCTTTGACATGTCATAGTAATCACTTATCTTCATTTTAAACATTGTCTTTGTCATGTCATAGTAATCACTTGCCATCGTCATCAACATTGTCTTTGTCATGCCATAGTAATCACTTATCTTCGTTTTAAACATTGTCTTTGTCACGCCATAGTAATCACTTATCTTCGTTTTAAACATTGTCCTTGTCACGCCATAGAAATCACTTATCTTCGTTTTAAACATTGTCTTTGTCATGTCATAGTAATCACTTGTCATCAACATCAACATTGTCTTCGTCATGCTATAAGGTAAAAGCGACTGAATAAAGTAGGATGGCGAAGCGGATAGAAAGATTGTAGTCCTAAACATCTGCCAAATTTCGAGATTGCTAGATATAAAAGGAATTGCTTACAGATATTCACCATGTCCTCTGACTGAGGTTCTGGCTGATATTATCAGGCGGTACATCTAACTTGACGATATGTGTCAGAGGAAGAACTATAATTAGTCTATTTTTTGTATACATCTGAAGTCTGATTAGTTTAACATGTAGCTAATCGATATTGTATGCAATGGAGGGTTACCCTACCCCATTATCTCCTGGCCTAGTTGCCTCATAAGTGGTACATTGTTGTATCACTTATGAAGTTCAGACCTGTCTTCGGACAGTTGAGAAAATAACATCAGTATCTATGTTGTTGCTGAAAGTATTTGAATGTCAAACGGACTAAGAAAAACAACAGAAACCAGGGTTTTTGTAAGTTAATGAAATAGTTTAATTCGCATTTTTCGACTTTTATTAATTATTAATATTGCAACTTCATCGAAGTAAACTGTGTGTAGAATTAAGTATTAAGAAAGAACATTTTTTGGAGGAACTAATATCTATTAAACATTTTCATGTTGTCATAAACCGTGTGTTTTGAAATAGTAACAAAGAGGCGAAATCGGTGAATGGGATTCTCGGGGTAATTCTGAAATCATGATTTAAATTATTTTAAAAAATAGCTGAATTATGAAATTATATCCTTAAGTTGTTATAAAATCGAGATAGCCTTCATGGTCATGCGGTTAGACTACAGTGTCTGGAAGTCTTGGGTTGGATTTCCGGTACTCCCAAATTTTTCGAGGAGTAGGGATTATAGCTAAAATGTGTATGCAAGATAGTCTATGCTATTATTATTATTACTATTATTATTATTATTATTATTATTATTATTATTATTATTGAATCGGCTGAGATCGCATTGATAGCATCCCATAAGCACAGAATTCATATAGCTACTGTTCTTGAAACTTTCAGGAATTAAACACATTTTACCTCGTATGTTTGATGAATTAATGGCTGAGAGTAGGTAGTCAAAGTTGCGGCAGCGATTTTCTTCGAGCACTACTGTTTCCCCGCCGCTCTCAATTCAGCATTGATCGCCATACCTCCGCAACTTCAAGAGACTGGAGCTAAAAGATTAGGCAGTCCCAGGAAACACAAGGATCTTTGCGATCTGACATGAACTTTTGCCCTGTCCATCCTCTCTCTTCGTTCTTATCTTCTCCGGTTCTTCTTTGCTCCGTCTTTTCCCTTCCGTTCCGCTGCTGGCCCTTCTTTCCCATGCTACATCTTCCTCCGCTGCCAGCCGTGGAATCCCCGCTCCACCGCCCCGGCCTCCCTACGGCTATTGACGTTCCTGCCCCGACTTTTAATAAAACTCTTGTCTGTTTGGATCTGATAGATGACTACACCCCAGTCAGATATTAAACTGGGGCCGGATCTAGGGGATGTTGAAGGGAATGCAGGGGTTTGGGGTAGGGTGGGAAGGGAGGTTTTCGGCGGGGAGGTGGAGGAGATGCTTCAGCGTCAGTACAGCACTCGCTCAGCTGCGGTGGATGGTCGCACAATTCTCTCCGCTCTCATTTCTTTCGTCCTTATCACTTGTCTTCTCTCTCTAGACTTCCAGAATAAAACCATCTTCAGTGTAAGGACGCATCGATTTGAATTTTTCCTGCCGAGAACACGGTATTCCGTCAGTATTTCTTATAAGAAAATTGGAAAAACTTCTTTACTTGCACTACGTATACATAGACAAGTTGTATGGACTTGTCAGAATGTTGTTTTAATCGCAATTGCGTCTCTCCTTAAAAACGATTTGAATTCGCTGCGTGATCCTCTGTGAGAGCGTTTAGGATAGAGTTCTTTGTTAACAAACTATGAAGAGCAGTTGTGACTATTTCAGACGTGGATTGTTTTATGCTTGAGATGAGAGATGATCGATTTGACTTTCACGTGTGAGACACTGACGGCCCACTTGAAATGTAAGTCGTGGGAAATGTCGCAGAGCATAATAGTAATAACAATAATAATAATAATAATAATAATAATAATAATAATAATAATAATAATAATAATAATAATAATAATAGTATTGATGATAGTAATAATAATAATAATAAAACAATAAAAATAAAATAATAATAACAATAGCAGTAATAAAAAATAATGATTATAATTATACGGAGTTCCTCGCAAGGTGGCACATTTAGGTTTAAACTATAGTTGTCATAGAATACACTGGAGTTCTTGAGCCATCCCTGTCGAGGGGGTTCTAACCCCATCACAGGAGGCCTGTGCCCAACATGGGACATCATGGCTAACATTCACATTGGAGTTGTGTTCGTTATTCTCTGCTTATCTTTACACCTGGACAAAGAACTCTTGTCTGTTCGCTAAAGATTATATCACAAGTTGGAAAGTCTGTTGTGTGACACGCGCATCCTAACTCAAGAGTAGATAGTAAGAGTTGTAAAGCTAGTCATCAGTCATCGTCATCAACATGGCAACAAGAGTTGGACTTTGCCTCCACACTCTGGCAACGCTTTCGTGGCTTGCGGCTGATGATTACAGCCTTCCAGTGGATTATGGTTTTCTTGCATTGGATTTAACCAATTGCATTCAAATAGTAAATGTAATTCAGTTTTTAAATTGGAGTTTTTAAAGTATCTAACCTCTAAAGTGAGCTTATATTTTCGTATCCTGAAATAGTTTCATTGAACAGTTTTGTTCTTTGATTGTTCGTAGTGATTGCACTGCAATCGTGTATCATTATGTCGTGTCTAATCGCTGTGTGTTGGATCACAAAGTACGTGAAGAAAGCAGGCCTTATGCTCTTGTACCAATACCTTCCACAGTCCACGTGATTTGAAGAGGGAGTCGAAGCATCAATAATCAGATCCTGAATTATATAAAATGACACATTGAAAATAAGAACGTCATTCAAGGCATCAGGCCTGTTCCGTCTTCAGTAGCCTACGACACTTCAGTGGAATTCCAGTCGCCTTGTTTGTGACCTAAATCTATCAAAAAATTATGTTGGACATTGGTTTGAACTGCTTGAGAGTAAGTTCCCCCCTCCTCCTAAACATCAAGCTGAAGAGAACTAGAAGATTAAAGTTTATACACATCAGTGAAGACTACAGGAGATTGCAACGTTATTTTGCGTCTTAAAGTATTCTTGTGAGATTCACCCTCAGACTTCTTCCTAAGTCATTGACGATGATTTTAATTCCTTCATCAAGCTATTTCGATGACGGAGAAAAGTAATGGACGGCTGAGTATTAGCCCTACTGTACACCGAAAAAGACAGATACCACGGAAAATCAATAACGCCTACGTTTTAAATTAAGTGAGCTATATATGCTTTTAAAATCAATTCACAAACAACTCTTAAAGATAAATACAAATTGTTGTTTATGTGAATTTTTCTTAACATAGCCTATTACAGAAATCATCTAATTTGGACACGAAAACAAAGTTAGTAGCTAGATGTTCAGTTATTAGTCTACTATATTACAGTTTGTCATGCTGAAACTGTGTTCAAGTGACCGAAGTTTTCTAATGTTGTTGTTTTTCTACAGAACGAATCTCAGTGGACGAATGGGTAACTACGGTTCCACTTTCTAAGATTTATGCTAATGAAAAGTTGTCTTCGAATACTACGTTTCATCTCTTATTACTAGACTTCGTTGAATTGCCACACGCAGCATGCAGTCAGGTTGCCGATGTACGGTAGTATAGAGATGGTGAGCGACCTCCCGGTCTCGTAGTAGCAGCAGTTCATGTTAAGAGATGTGACCGGTCCAAATAGATAGACCAGCTACAGCTAATGTATGCCTATGTAAACACTTGTTTTTGCATTACTGTGGTTGGAATAGTCAAAGCTTAACATTTGTACAGTGCAGACAAGAATTCAATTAAACATACTATAATGAGAGTGTTGCTGTTCTAAACAATTGCCCCTGGAATACCCTTACCCCCGCAGCCAGTCTTGACCCGTTGGGAAACGTGGTTGGATACTGTTAATTATTATGCAGCACATTACGGAAAATAATGGAGGTAATTGATGCATTGAATACCACAGACAGTTCCGCTGATGCAGATTTAAAATCTTTGCCTACTGAACAGCTATTGGAAGATATTCTGTTAATTGATTCTAATTTTAAAATCGTGTCCAAAAGCATCACCCTGTTAGAATCGTCTAAACTATAACTCTCAGAAGCCCTTAATATGGTGGATAAAGTATCACAAACCGTTATCCAAGATAACAATTCACTAATTTCAGAAAAAGTGAAATGTAAACTGAAAAACATTATTGCTACAAAATTCTGCCTATTCACAACTTCGTATTATAAATTATGTACTATCAGGTCACGACAAGACGTCTGAAGTTGGTGTAGTAAAAAGTAGTGACCTCCCGTTCTTCAAATATGCACCTATTACATCGTGTGATGTTGAACGTACATTTACCCAATATAAAAACTGTTTGAGTGACCATCGGAGGAGGTTCACTTTGCAGTCGCTCAAAATGTACGTAACTCTTCACTGCAATGCAGATATTCAAGGATGATGTGAGTGTCTTACATTTAAGAGTTAATATATCTCACTACAAAATAATTGTATATTTACATGTTTAGACATTTCCTACTTCAATGATTATTCATTATATTTCTTGAATGCAGGATACATGTTTTATTGTAACCGCAGTATAATGCTCAGTGTTTACATCGGAGGCATACTCCATCCGTTGCACGTCCCCTTTTCATACAGTCTATACTGCGTGCGCAGTAAACCTTACGATTCTCGTGGCAATTCCACGAAGTCTACTTATTACCATTCCATAATTGCTGTATTATCGCCTTACATCGCCTTACATAAAGAGCTGACTAATATTGCATAGCTGAAAGCACTTAATAATGCAATACGTTGTGAGTTGTAAATCCAAAGTGCAGTATACATGGCATAAATGCGACTGGAAAGAGCAGGACCACAAAATGGTGAAGGACAAGGAGCTATTGGTGATGATGATAATAATAATAATAATAATAATAATAATAATAATAATAATAATAATAATTCGAGGCACGACAGCCCATGAAGGACCATGACCGACTAGCCGGTTGCTGGCCTCACATCCTCATGCCGAAGCAGAGGTGAACGATCATCATGAGAAAATTTCTTTCCCCTGAAGACTCGAACCAGCGCGTAATCCGTACGCGAGTCCTAGGCAGAATGCCTTTTAGACCACGTCACAGCGCGGGATCGCCTTGGAAATGATTGAGAGATACGAAAACTATTGAGAGGAATGAACAAATCTGATCAGTGTCTGGGTGGGTTTTGGCTCTAATCCACGCACAAGGAATGTACAAGAAAACAATCCTGCGCAACAACAGTAACTCTTCTACTCGCATGCTATCACAAACACATCGGAGTGCGACAGAGTGAGAAAGAGATTCAATTTCGCGGCTCATTTCAAGCCCACAATGTTGATTCGATTTGTTACTCGGATGATCACATTCATTGCGTAAGTCATACGAACGTGACATGTGATGACGCCTTGATAGGCCCATAATGCATCTATGTAAAATGAGCTTCTTCGTAGCTTATTGTACGAAACAACAGTCTGATTTTAAACTTATGGGTGTCATTATGAAACAACAATAAAATAAAATAAAATACGAAACATAATGCAGGAAGCTGTCCCACGTCATCATAAGATGACAAAACATACTGAAAGGGATGATGTGGCAAAGAAAGATCATTTAGCCATCTGACTTTTATTCCATCCAGCTAAGCTAAGAATTTCATTTCTCTTGTTATCGCATAAAATAAGTATATTCTTACTTTTACTTACAGTATATCCTCTGATTGAAGTTCTGGCTGATATGTAGGCCTACAAGTACAGTTGTCAAAAAAAAAAAAAAAAAAAAAAAAGTGGCCGCACTCGTGAACAGCGAATATTTTCAAAGTCCACTTCGGATCACGGCGATGTTACACAATGCATGTGCTTGTAGAAGCACTTCCGGGACTATGGAAGTAATCTATATCTGCGTCTCGTAGACCAGCGGTAGAGTGTGTGCTTAATGATTGGAAGGTTGTGGGTTCGGGCCTTCTTCAAGTTTTCATTTTATTTTTTAATCGTTCTTTAGCGATATAAATAATATTCAAGTTATCATTTATATTCTGTTATCGTTCTTTAGCGTTATAAATAATATTCAAGTTATCATTTTTATTCCGTTATCATTCTTCATCGATGTCAAGTTATATTTTGTTATCGTTCTTTTAGCGATATAAATAATATTCAAGTTATAATTTTTTGTATTCTGTTGTCGTTCTTTAGAGATATAAATAATATTCAAGTCATCATTTGTATTCTGTTATCGTTCTTTAACGATATGAATAATATTCACGTTTTTTACATTCTGTTATCGTTCTTTAGCGATATAAATAATATTCAAGTTATCATTTATATTCTGTTTTCGTTCTTTAGCGTTATAAATAATATTCAAGTTATTTATATTCTGTTATTGTTCTTTCGCGATATAAATAATCTGTATTTTATGTAAGTAATTATTATAATGCAAATAATTATTTTTCTTTGTAAAATAGGTTCTTTGATTCAAATAATTAAATATATATTATATAATATCTTATATTAATTAAACAAACCGATATTTATCATTTATATTCTGTTATCGTTCTTTAGTGATACTGTATAAATAATATTCAAATTATTTATATTGTTATCGTTCTTTAGCGACATAAATAATATTCAAGTTATAATTTATATTCAGTTATCGTTCTTTAGCGATATACGAGTAAATAACATAAATTTAATATTAAGTTTGGAACAGCACAGTTGCATAATACTGGTGTTAGTTTTTCTTTTTATATTATTACCAATATATTATCTTGAACCACAATAAAATGAAAAGGAATGACGGAGAATTGAACCTGAGACGTTGACAACTAAATTCCGACGTTCTTCGCTGAGCTACGAGGGCACAAGTGTGGAAACATTTGCGGAAAAATTTGCCCAATCCCTCTCCGAGATTTTCTGGTAATTTGTAGAAGCTAGTCCAGGATGCGGGGGGCAAAGGCTAATTGGGATTTCCCGGTCTCTGATCGGGCCAAACATCCTTATAGATAGAACTAATATTTAACCCTTGCGGTGAATTTCGGTGAAGTCCGGAGCGCCCAATTAGCCAAATCCACTCTCATCTCCACGCTTGGGCCCCCTGGAATCTAATAAGATGCGAAAGAGACAGTGGTGTGCGGAAAGCAACGGGAAGTTACCGCATTTATCGTTCCCAAGAAAAACTGCAAACATGAGCAAAGGAAGCTTTTAATAGAAAAAGGAGCATCTTCTGCGGACCTCTGGAGAATAAACTAAGGAAGAGACTAGTGAAGTGCTTTGTGTGGAGTGTGGCATTGTATGGGGAACAAAATGGACATTACAACGAAATGAAGAGAAACGAATAGAAGCATTTGAAATGTGGATATGGAGAAGAATGGAGGATGTGAAGTGGACAGACAGAATAAGAAATGAAGCTGTGTTGGAAAGAGTGGATGAAGAAAGAATGATGCTGAAACTGATCAGAAAGAGAAAAAGGAATTGGTTGGGTCTCTGGTTGAGGAGAATAATAGACGACATTAGGATATGTGGATCATATGTGGAGACTAAGAGGAAGGCAGAGAGAATGCAATGAAAGACCTGCCCATGGGCAGAACACTTATGTCTGTATGTATGTCCAGAATGCCTGGAATGTCGTGTCTAAGAACAGTCGCTATTTGCAAAGACTAGTCGATTCCTTGCCCACTCGACTGCAAGATGTGATCGAGATAAGGGGAAGATTGACTAAATATTGAATCGTGGCTTTTTGTTTTGTTTTTTGAACGCTTAATTGTTTGAATGTTCTAAGGCAGACGCCAGTAAGTTTGTTTTGTTTATGCCACGAAAGATATTTTTTTGTTGAGAATAAAATCTTTTTTCTTTCCATTTGCAGCCACAATATCATAATGATAAAGTCATGGCATAATACATTAATGGACCTGATGTTAATTACTAAAATAATCGTAAAAGAGAAAGGAGCAATTATGTGTATTTTGTCTCTCTCTCTTAAAAACAAAACAAAAAAGAACATAAAAAGCACGAGGTTGTATTCGAACGCAGGACCTCACGAATAAAAGGCGGGAACGTTACCATTACGCTATCAAGCAACACATAGAATACTTTAATTATAACTGTAGATATCAGGCAACGTGGTCCAACAACATGTAACATCGTGTAGCGAAGATACCGGAAGGGAACTTTGCTTCAAGAGAGCGGCCACTTCTTCTTTTGACAACTGTACATCCATTATCAGGCAGTAGGCTATTGACGTTCCACGACTTATTATTATTATTATTATTATTATTATTATTATTATTATTATTATTATTATTATTATTATTACTACTACTACTACTACTACTACTACTACTACTACTACTACTACTACTACTACTACTACTACTACTACTACTACTACTACTACTACTACTACTATTATTAACTGAAATGTTAATGTACTAACTTAGGAGACTATGATACTTCATTGGATAACATTCATTCACTCATAGTGTTCTGCCCAAGGGCAGGTCTTTCACTGCAAACTCAGCATTCTCCAATCTTTTATATTTTCTACCTTCCTCTAATGGCGTCTATCATCTGATATTTTCTTCTGCCCCGAACTCGTCTCCCGTTTACCATTCCTTCCAGTGCATCCTTCAGTAGGCAGTTTCTTTTCAGGCAGTGACCAATCCAATTCATTTCACCAACGGTCTGGTTTGGGTTGAGTGTCGGAAGAAAGTTACGAGTGTTAGTATCTCTATAGCGTTTCCAGATAGGCGTTTCATATTTTAAAGCAGCGGTGACCAAAACTCGAGCTGCAGTGATTACATGCGACAGACAGCCTAATAAGTAAGGAGACGGAGGAAAGGTACTTGGCATGAAGACTACAACCAGTGGTGGTTCCTGTACTAACATCTTGATCAATCCCGCGGGTAAAAATCTCAAGCTTTGCTGTATCGGTAATGTCACTGCTGTCATCAAGAGCCAATGAATAATATACGATTTTTCTTATTTCTTTCTTTAACCTTTCTCTTGAATACAATTAGGAATTTTTTTAATTCTTCTCTCGATACTTGGTCGAGAAATTCGTAGTTTTTCAAAATTAAATACTTCTTATGAACAAGTTATTTAAGCTATTTTAATCATTACTCTTTTGAGAAATTCTGTTCTATTAAAAGGCTTTAGAGCACGAGATATTTCAAACCCCATTAGGTAACTGACTTCCTTACATTTATTTATCTCATCTTACTCTTCCTGGCTATGATTTAAGACATGTCAATTCCTGGCGTTTAACAGTTCGTTGGCACATAATATTGAATCAGTTTTTCTACAATATTATTATTAAATGAATAACTAATAAATAGTTACCCTCATCTAAAGATTAAGAAGATTAAAATTGAGATAAAACCTAATAATTTTATCATTCTAGGGAGAAGACCTAAACATATCAATATTCATGCACGTGCAGAAGAATTATAGAAACACATACTTAGTGGTCAGTAATAATAATAATAATAATAATAATAATAATAATAATAATAATAATACATTATTCAGCGTGGCAATTAATGTTTCTATATAGTCCTAATTAAATCGTTGAGCAAAGTAAACATATTACATTTTGTCCGACACAACAAAAAAAGTTCTCCTTCTCATTCTTTACGAAACCACCTCTTACTGCTTGTAGAGACAGAGTTTGTAGAGCGACATGATACCGCCACTGCTTGCCTTCAGTACGTGAATGAAACACACAGCAATGTACAGAAAACTCCTCGTACCCGTTTGAATGTCTGTATTACACGATGTAATCACGACACCCGCTTTAGTCACCGCTGCTTTAAAGCCTTGATTTTTCCACATTCCAAATAAGCCACTTAGCATCTATCGCCGTGATGCATGCATGCTATCAAGGAATGCAATCATTCCTCATTTTTTCCTGAAAATATTACTTCACCTTCTCCTCGGCGCCACGCTGATTCAAGTGACGCAGTGTGAAGAATAATTTGTAAATGCATGAAATTGTTTCATCACAGAAGTGAATTAATGGATTGTATTTGTCTCTTTTGAGTGCAATGCACCTACCTTTGTTTGTTGTAGTTGTTTTCCCTTAGCATTCCTTACACCTCTGACAGATTTAAATTCGATGTATTGAAACAAGTTGACTTTAAAATTGTTATCACGTAATACTTTTCTTTTACCATATTTGCAATAAGTTTCACATCGTTTCTTATTATAATATTTGTAATCCTCTCGATTGGTTTTTTCATGTTGACATCCCAGTCTTGGAGAATGATATTGATCTCTTTAATTTGAGTCTTACAACTTCGTTCCTTGAAAAATTGTACAAATTTTTTTCTGTACAGTTTCCCTACTTTTTTTTATTACTTTAATTTATTCTGCATGCTTAGTAATTTTAGCAATTTCTTGCTCGGAACCTTTACCGAATCTTTTTACATCTTCCGTCATTGTGAAAATGTTAATTTTAAGTACAACCAGCCATAATGGATTGGTGGATTGGCGAAAGAATGGGTTGCTAGTAAGTATGTATGTATGTATGTATATATGTATGTGTGTGTCTGTCTGTGTGTCTATGTGTACGTGTGTATGCATAAGGTATTATTATGTTAGCAGTTGCAATCCTTGAAACTGAAGAAGAATGATTGTCTGTCATGTTTGTTAAGTTTTACGTGAAGAAAAATACTTGTTTACATCTATACGTACTGTCGAACATTGATATTATTTCTGAAACTAATTTTCATTTCATTATTTAGAATAAAAAGTAAAAATTGAAGCAATTGGGGATATTGCGATGACTTCAATGCTCTCTACTCTTTAGCATGAGATCGAGTGACGCACCGTATTAAGTTTGTACTCCCCTATCGCATCTATCTAGTAGGAAAGATAAGGTTTGAACGCGGGCTCTCAAGAAAATGTCTGGAACACTCCGACAGAGGCAGAGTTTTTGCGTGCCGTATGTGGAATCCATGAATTCTCTCCAGTTCAAGCTAAGAACTACATCGTGTGGGGCCGCTAGACCTCCGCGGTCACAGCACACTTTTGGATATGATAAAATTACACATAATGGTGAAAGGAATGTTTTAACACAAGCGTACAGTTTCTAATCTCTGTTGTTGCCATGGCCGTCTCCACATACACAGGGATGCATGTGTTAAAATGTAATATTTCAAAACATCATCTCTTTAACCGTACAAAAACCCGCGATCTTTTATGTCCGGCAGTATGCTGTTCAGTTTAAGCTGGTTGCTGTTTATTGCCGTAATAAAGAATCATTTTGCAGACATTTTATTGGGCAATTTTTGGTCTCCATTGCATTTTTTGTCGGGTAGTGTAAATTCTCTTGAATATTCAAACAATAAATTAATGGTGCAGTAAAATGAAAGGGAGAGAGAGAGAGAAAGAAGTCTGGGATCTTATAACCAACCAATTAAGAAGGGAAATTAAAATTCTCGGGAATGGAAACTCATTTCTTTACATATTCAAGAGAGAAAGCGGCTTGGTGTGAAATGCCAACCGAATAAAAATTGACTTGCCTCCCTATTTTCAAGAATTTTCTTTTATTTCGCGAGTTAATCGAGTAATAACTATATAGTTTTCTCTATGACTTAACTCTTCTTATCTTTATAACATAAGGCAAAAGTCACTGTAATAATGAACAGTTGATTTGCTGTAAGACATTTTGTTTACTGATTCAGTCTTAATTAGACATGAACAATCACATTATATATTTGAGTGTATTTCAGGTTTTGTATTTTGATGACAGTTGCAACAGAACTGGATCCTATTCTCGTTGAACAAATTTTTGCCGTGAGGTTGAGTGTCAAACTGTCATACGAACTACTAACGTCGTGTGAATGTTAAACTCTTGCAACTAATATCTTTAGGCTACCGAGAAAATAAATCTTTTCTATTAACGTTCTTGGAAGTAGAGGTAGGTCGTTATGCTTTGATGTTTGCGACGATGACGACTTATTTTCGACTTCTTGTCAGAAAATGTGTCTTGATCTAAAAACATTATTAAAGTCACTTCGGCCTGTCTTTATTAATGTTAATTCCTAATATGGGGCGACTACACTGATAATGTGGAATGTATTAATACTGTATTTATCGAGATTAGCTAATAAATGCGAAGAAGGAGGTATGGTAATTAGGAAACAGTCATCAATTAAATGGCCGCTGCAAGTTCATCGAACACGACTGAAGGCAGTGACCACAGTTGCTTCACGTAATTGAAAGAGGCGCTCGTCCGGCCTCCACCTGCACTTGGACGGTCACAGACCAGTGTAAGAATACACGCAGTTCACTTCTGAAATTATTACCAGACGAAATGTTATAGGGAATGATTACAATATTATACAAATAGCTAAATTAATGCATACACCTGTTTGATTCATACTATTTACAAATTAAATAAAATATGAGTATTAATTTTCGAATTTTAAGTGATTTTTCGTGTAATCAAGAAAAGGAAAACCTTTCTTTAATTTCAGTGTATAATGAATCGTGTATGTTACATGTCTCATGCATTTCTTTTGAATAACAGTTGAAAATAAAATATTACAACGGCAATACCATTTGCAACGTGATAAAAAGTATTGAACTGCATAATGAAGATGAATTTCATGAACATGCCTAGAAGTGTGCTGTTTATTGCGATATTATTACAATGCTTCACTTTCTACCTAGTAAATATGTTTGAACAAATGCATGAAACATTAAACGAATGAATGAATGAATGAATGAATGAATGAATTGAGAGAAAATGAAACGATGAACGAAACACTGGGTGAACGAACGAATCAAAAAATGACAGAATGGAAGATGAACTGATGAATGAAGCATAAGCAAACCATTAAAGGAATGAATGAGCGAATGAACCCCTCGATAGAGGAATTGCTGCATTCTCTGAGAATTGTTACATGTCATGTTTGACTGTTTCCGTGTTTCCTTGCTTTCTTTCAGAACAGCACAGCCAGCTCTGGCCCGAAGAAGCCGCCTCTCACATCGATGTCCAAGTTGCGTGCCAGCATGATATTCCGTTGGATATATATGCTACAACTGGTTTCAGTCCGGCGGCCTCGGTACATAGCCGCAAACCGCACTACAGTACAGCTGGTTGGGTTTCCTATGTTCCAGGGGAATACCGCACGATATTCACAGTGTTAGGTAGAGGGAGATCAGTTGCTTTGATAGGCCGGCCAGTGTCTCACATGGAGATGATAGGTTGCTTATTCATTCGTATCATCATACTTGTAATTCACACTGCAAAAGTTCTTAATTGTTTGCAGTTGACTTTTTCGAAGTGGATTTCAGTTTCCTGCCGTGACTAGCCCGTGTGATAAGCTTCCTCTTCAAGACATGCAGGGAGTAATACGTAATAAGAAAGATGCATTACATTATTTTAAAACCACTTTCCAGTATTTTTAATATTTGTATTAGGCCTACACAAAACGTTTTAACCGAACAATTAAAATGTCCTATTATAATTCCTCTACATAAATCTGGCGACAAATCGGATTTAAACAATTATAGACCTATATCACTATTATCAACCTTGGCCAAAAGTTTTTTGAGAAATGCATTAAAAAGCGCCTTGACAATTATTTGCAAAAATATATGACATTATCCGAATTTCAATTTGGTTATAGAAATAATAATATTTATTTATTTATTTATTTATTTAATCTGACAGGATTAAGGCCATAAGGCCTTCTCTTCTATCCTACCAGTTAGCACATATAAATACAAAAAAGAAATACAAACACTGATGAAAATAATACAAATTAAGTTAAAGCCCTATAGAGGGTCAACAGGGTCAAAAGAACACTATAGAGCTCTCATCGAGCTAATACAACGAAAAAAAAAAGAAAACAGAGATAGCAATGATGATAGTGATAACTGATGATGATGATGATGATGATGATGATAATAATAATAATAATAATAATAATAATAATAATAATAATAATAATAATAATGTGAGTACTGAAGATGCTATCTTAGCAGTCACATCTGACATAACTAAAGCTTTAGGTGAAGGAAAGAAATGTTTAGGTGTATTTTTAGATTTGATAAAAGCTTTCGATACTGTTAGTCATGAAATGCTTTTTAAAAAGTTGGAAAACATTGGAATTAGAACTATTGCCTTGGAGCTATTTCGATCTTATTTATGCGATAATGCCAACATACGAAAGTAAATAATGCGGTAAGTGAAAAAGAAACTGTCAGTTTCGGTATCCCTCACGGAACCGCATTGGGTCCTGTGTTGTTCAGAATTTATATAAATGATTTGTTATTCTTAGATGGTAACATTACTAAAGGTAATATTTACTCCTTTCCAGATGATACCGTTGTCATATTTACTGATGCTGCTGGGAAGATGTTTTTAAAAAGGCTAATATTGGCTTAAATTCAATTAAAAATGGTTAGATTTTAATCTGCTAGCACTCATCATAGATAAAATAACTTTCATTCCCTTTAAACAAAAAGACTTCCCTACAGGGATATTTCACAGTGACTCTCGTAACAGTTGTATATAAAGAGTGTAAATTGTGGATACGTACATGAAATACAATAAATGCTGGTATTTTTATATTAGTACCATATTATTTACTATATAAAGCTCTATTGATGGAATTAAAAAGAACGTTTTAAATGTTAACTCTATTTATACAATACTCACTTTAGGTAGTGTGACAAACGTAACATTTTTATTAGAGACATAAACTAAACAATTTTTCTGTGATTTTGTTGTTTACAAAATGAAACTATAAATAGCATAATTAATAATGTGTTTTAGATAAGCTTCGTTGAAAATTTCATATTTCAATTGTGAATAGATCACTCAATATATGAATATATGTCAATACATGTGTGTGACTAACGTAACAGAAAGTAACATGCACAAAACTAACTTAATATGCATTTACTGAACAAGTTTTACTACTGAGTAAGAAGAATAGCATTACATATTCCAAGTTTTTACAATAAATACTTAATCAATTAATAGATAATACTTAATATCCATACGGAAACAAACACTCCTACGGCCAGAATCTTACAACAGTTTCACATCTGTTGCAACTGCCTCCTCATCTCCTGTATTCCTGTAGAGGTTAATGTAAAGATGTCCTACTTTCACTACACTGTGGAGTAACGGTTAGCGCGTCTGACCGCGAAACCAGATGGCCCGGGTTCGATTCCCGGTCGGGGCAAGTTACCTGATTGTGGTTTTATTCGGGGTTTTCCCTCAACCCAATATGAGCAAATGCTGGGTAACTTTCGGTGTTTGACCCCGGACTCATTTCACCGGCATTATCACCTCCATTTCATTCAAACGCTAAATAACCTAAGATGCTGATAAAGCGTCGTAAAATAACCTACTAAAATAAAATAAAACTACACTGTGGCATGCCTTTATTCCGTGTGTGGACTTAACTTGAGCAAACATGATTTCAAGTTCATTCTCATCATCTTCCATGTTCGATAGGGCTATGCACAAGCAGTTAACTTTATAATCGTGTTGATAAAAGTCTTGTACCAATTTTTTAGTCTCTTCTGATATGTAGTCCAGCAGTTCACTCTCTTAGTTTTTGTTTGTTTCTCATTTTCCACACAGCTAGCTTTTTTAGGACAACTTTTCTCTTGCATGGACTTGCTGGAAGTGAAGTGTGAACTCCTCTTACAGTTTTCCCAAATGTTGGTGGTGATTTGTATGGGAAATGAAGAGCTATGGATATCTGCTCTTTAATTAGCTTTTTCAACTTTTTCATATTACGCATATAGATTTTTCCTACTTCTGCTTCCTCGTTCTCGAACTCATTATTTCTTCCTCTTTCTCTGTATCGTCTTCCTTCGCTTTTTGCCTTTCTTCTGCTATTTGATACGCACGATGTCTTGCTTTCTCCCCTTGGAAGTCTTTGCCATGCTCTAGAACCCACTAGTAAAGTACCTAAGGACAGCAAGACTTTGGCAGGAAAAGAGTACGTCTGTTAGCTTATAACATTTCAACATGAGGAAGACTTTTAAATTTAAAATTAATTTATGGCTGATGGAATTCAGTGTATGTAATACTAAGAGAATGTAGCATTTTGGTTCAGTAAATATTATACATGTTTCAGGATCTGAAAAATATTTCATTTTTGTGACTAACGTAACCCAAGATTTAGTTTGTATTCAACATGTTACAAGTACTTACTGATTCAGAGTAGTATGCAAATACAAGCACAAATTAGAACTAGAATACCTGTACTAACAGTAAACAGCATAGTTATGCAGACACGATCAAGTCCTGTGATTTTTATCGTGCAGTTAGGAAGGTTATCAGTTATGGTGCAAAACGTACTCATAACCCACTTCTCTCTCCCAGAGTAATGAAGCGTCACAGAGTGTTTCTTTTACGCAGTAATATCAAATTAATGAAGTTCTAGTAACATATTTTATTATTAATAATGATCAGTTGATGGGACTAGCACTTCATTTATATTTATGTCCGCTTTATCGTGAAATGTCCCTACAGTGGAAAACAACTATAATTTAAAAATTCGTAGCAATATTAATTATACAAATATCTATAATAATTGCAGTTACCCTAAACTACATGAAATATTTAGGTATCTTCATCGATCAAAACGTAAAATGGAATTTTCATGTTAACTAATTATGTCTTAAGTTACGTAAAACTCTGTACAAATTTATTCAACTGCGTCGCTTTATGCCAGTAAAACTATTGAGAACAATACTTTTAGCCCTGGTTTAGTCTATATTAAAGTATGGAATTGTAGAATGGGGTGGATTACCACAGAGTACTTATTCGCCCATTAATATTACTTCATAAAAGAATTATTAAAATATGTTTAAGAGGAAAACTTGATCATCCAACTCATCTCATATACACACCGGTGCGACTTACTGCAACGCTCCAGACTCGCGATCCGGCTGTTCTTTCTTCAGAACCCACACATCACTACTAGACATTATTGCGACTAGGAATCCCGACAGCACTATCCCACGGACTGCTGCCGGCGTCAGGAATATCTAAACATGACATTGTCTATTTAGCATGTTCTCTGCAGTGTCTTGAGATGACACATAAAACTGTTTCATACAGAGACTTGAAACAGTGACGACCATATCTTGATTGTTCGCTGGCACACAATCTGGACACTACATACGGAGGACGAGAAAGTTGAGGCATTAAAGGACTTTATATTAAAACTGTGGACAGACAGTGCCACTGAAGAACAAACGTGTGGAAAGTTATGCTGTTCCCTGGATTACTTAACTTGATATCTGAAAAAGACGCTTCGTACAGACGAAATAAAAATGACAGTAACATCAACTATTTCAAAGACGTAATGAAACTACTCAAGCCATGAGAAATGCTACGAGACACATGTACAGCTTCATAGAACTCACGACACATTCTTCTGTCCTATGGAGGAATCTGAACAGGATGGGAATACGAAGGACAAAGACTTAGGTAGACCGACTCCTTGTGCTAATTGACTACCATTTGACACGTGTAACAGTAATCCCAACAAAGAGCAGACTATGAATGAACGGTGTCTGAAACCCCATCCAACAGAGAAAAATTATATTGTCCGTATCTTACTGAACTTCACGTAAAAAAAGCATTACAGTGCCTCAAAATCAAGGCTGAAGGGACTGACTTTATTGACTTGTTACTGCACAGAATAAAAAAATCTATTTTTATAGGAAACTGTCCAGTGGTTTAATTCCTATCTTCGCGAGCGCCAGCATTGTGTCATAATCAACACTTCAGATTCTACTTGGAAAGAATGCAAAGCTGGTATCCCGCGGAATTCGGTGCTGAGGCCTCTGTCTGACTATGCAGTTACCATTGTGGGTGGGTTTTGTGTTGGGAGTAGCTAATAAATAACGAGGGCATAGTGGGTGATTAGCGACTGCCTGATATTCTGACTTCACTCAGTTATTTAATAACAATATGTGAAAATACAAACTCAAGCCAGATTTTAAGCCATGAACATAAATAAAACCCATACCTATAATCCAAACCAATTAATACAGAATCCCCAGACACAACTCTCAATAAAGAAGAAGCTGACCATAAAAGATAACTTACACAGTCCCAAGCTAACAATGTGACCAATATAAGGGCCAACCCAAAATATCCAGACCAGCGCAGTAGTCCCGAATATGGAAAGTACTCGACACAAATACACCATTAAAATATGAACTTGGCGTCGTCCACTCGAGTAGAAGTTCATGCGTTGGGGCCACACAGTCCAGTTACCTGAGTGCATCACTTACAGGCAGGATGGTTGACTAGCGGATAGTACGGCATAAGCCGTAGCGAGGATGTTAATCGCCAGTTCTAGTGGATCGAAGATAATGCTGGAATAAATTGCAAACAATCATCAACACCAGGAAATAACTCCTTGGTTTGCAGAAGTCAGGCGAATACATCCACCATCAACCATATGGAAGGCTGAATATCCTTACGGAGTTCGATGGCGTGCATCCATCGCCCGATGCAATCTGCCACCAGCCGCCGAGATGAGTGCAATCGGGCTCCGCAGGTAACGCGTGGTCACTCCGCAGCTAAGGTCCTCTCGCCTTCGCAGTATTCGAGACAACTCCTCTCACCCCCGGGAGCGAACAACTCGGAAGTAAGGAGCCGTTATTTTACGAATCATTCAATCAAATGGCAGCTCTTAGAGTAAAAATAAAAAAGCAAATATGATAGGTAGAAAAAAGGAAATGAACGCACCCTATTAAGAAAAAAGAAAATTAAAAAAAAAAAACAACAAAAAGAAAGGAAACACCACGCTCTCTGATAGCATATAACAGAACTACCAACAAATAATGTAGGAGTATATTTGAAGTACAAAACTGTGGAGAAAATGTCGGGGGAAGGCAAAAGAATAAAAGTGGTGTACAACATCACACCATGTATTTGCGGAAGATATGCAAATATACTACATTCAACTAAGGAAACATTAAATAATGCAGTTGCAAAAATTAACGGTGAACTAGACTCACCACTGACATGGACACGAAATTACGGACACACACTCAACACTGAAAAGACGCAAGCTATGATTATGCGACAATCGTTTGTTGAACATACAGTTTCTCATCGTAAGAATTTGCCCCTTAAATGCCTTGTTACTCTCATAAGATTTTTCTTTTCTTAATTCAACATCTGCCATTCTAGAAACGCAAGTTCTCTTACAACGAAGGACTTTCTGATTAAATCAAAGATTTCTCCTTTGAAACAATTATTATGTGTTTTCAAAGAATAAGACTAATTGTACATTCTTACATAGGTCTATTTTTTTTAATTGCAAGTGATGAGCGAGACTTCAGTTGTAAGAAGAAGCGTTTCATAAATGCTTACGTCTAGTTCAGAACTCAACGTCCTTGCGAAATATCTTCCAATCGTAAGCGAAAAGCCATGGAGATTACATTCATGATTTTCACCCTACATTACATGGAAAACCAGTAGATTCCTTTAAATAAAAATTACAGCCTACAATTTCCTCTAAACGCGCTTATATACCTATCGCCTTTTTATTTCTACAATGTCCCACATTCTATCATAAGTTCATTCTACCCCTACTATCAATTACTTTTCTTCCTTTTGCACATTTCGGTGTCTTCTTATTCCTTCCCCTCCGTTATTTTGGTTAGCTATTCATAAAATGCAAACTGCGTCTTTCTTCTCAGATACTCTCACATTTTCTTTCGTATAAAAGTCGCTCCCCTCCTACAGACAAGTTTTGCATTGAAATGAAGGCGAGACGGTTTCGTCCCACATAATCCCATGTCCTATGCAGTTTATACCTCCTCTCCCTTTCCCACCACCCTTCTTCATCAGCTTCCTTGTTCCTTCATCGCAGACGTCGCCAAACCGCAACTAGGAGTAAAAATGACACCAGAAATAGACCATCTCCACCTAACTTCACCTACAATTACTTGTGCATACAATACTGGCGTGAGACACGTGCAATTGAATAATCTAGGATAACCTGAGTTGGTTATTAACAAGCTATTAAATAAATTAAAGGAGAATTTCTAACTATATAATTCTGATTATCCGTATCACTGATATAAATACATATGAGTAAGCGTATATACAAATGTGATAATGGCGAATGGCGAATAAGATACAACTTTGAACTTTACCAACTATATAAGTCCCCTGATGTGGTTACACTTATTAAAATATCAAGATTAAGATGGGCAGGACATGTGCAAAGGATGGCAGATCATGAGATACCCAAGAAAGTTATGGGGAATAAATTTGAAGGAAAAAGGAGTGTAGGACGACCAAGACTGCGATGGATGGATGGAGTGTTAGAGGATCTAAAGAAAGTGGGAATTAAAGGATGGTGGTTGGTTGCCAGGGACAGAGATGCATGGAAGAGAGTTCTAAGGGAGGCCGAGGCTCAATTTGGGCTGTAGCGTCGATGATGATGATGATGATGATGATGATGATGATGATGAAGCGTATATACAAATTCCCTAGACGGTAAAAGTCACATGGGGTACGTTTATATGACCACCAAGTCGTGTGTTCACCATGCTCGTCAATCCATACAGTGTAAGCAATCTCATTGGGTAGGTTTATGTGACCACCAAGTCGTGTGTTCACCATGCTCGTCAATCCATACAGTGTAAGCAATCTCAATGGGTATGTTTATGTGACCATCTAGTCGTGTGTTCACCATGCTCGTCAATCCATACAGTGTAAGCAATCTCAATGGGTATGTTTATGTGACCACCAAGTCGTGTGTTCACCATGCTCGTCAATCCATACAGTGTAAGCAATCTCAATGGGTATGTTTATGTGACCACCAAGTCGTGTGTTCACCATGCTCGTCAATCCATACAGTGTAAGCAATCTCAATGGGTATGTTTATGTGACCACCAAGTCGTGTGTTCACCATGCTCGTCAATCCATACAGTGTAAGCAATCTCAATGGGTAGGTTTATGTGACCACCTAGTCGTGTGTTCACCATGCTCGTCAATCCATACAGTGTAAGCAATCTCATTGGGTAGGTTTATGTGGCCACCTATTCGTGTGTTCACCATGCTCGTCAATCCATACAGTGTAAGCCATCTCATTGGGTAGGTTTATGTGACCACCTAGTCGTGTGTTCACCATACTTGTCAATCCATACAGTGTAAGCAATCTCATTGGGTAGGTTTATGTGACCACCTAGTCGTGTGTTCACCATACTCGTCAATCCATACAGTGTAAGCAATCTCTTTGGGTAGGTTTATGTGACCACCTAGTCGTGTGTTCATCATGCTCGTCAATCCATACAGTGTAAGCAATCTCATTGGGTAGGTTTATGTGACCACCTAGTCGTGTGTTCACCATGCTCGTCAATCCATACAGTGTAAGCAATCTCATTGGGTAGGTCTATGTGATCACCTAGTCGTGTGTTCATCATGCTCGTCAATCCATACAGTGTAAGCAATCTCAATGGGTATGTTTATGTGACCACCTAGTCGTGTGTTCACCATACTCGTCAATCCATACAGTGTAAGCAATCTCATTGGGTAGGTTTATGTGACCACCTAGTCGTGTGTTCATCATGCTCGTCAATCCATACAGTGTAAGCAATCTCATTGGGTAGGTTTATGTGACCACCTAGTCGTGTGTTCACCATGCTCGCCAATCCATACAGTGTAAGCAATCTCATTGGGTAGGTCTATGTGACCACCTAGTCGTGTGTTCACCATGCTCGTCAATCCATACAGTGTAAGCACTCTCTATGGGTACGTTTATGTGACCACCTAGTTCTGTGTTCACCATATAGTACAGACGGCCACATTGGGTACGTTTATGTGACACGTATTCGTGCTCTCCCATAGATCTTCAGTATTGGATTTGAATCCAATTAGGAGCGCTAGGAAGTCCTAGCTGGCCACACCACATGCTTCTGCAGTCGTTTCTTGCGCATTGACAACGTTGCAGTCAGCATCAAGATGGCCGGCAGCGTTCTGCTCGTCAACGTTTTTAAAATAATTATACACCTTAAACACTATTTTCCGCGCCTGCCTGTGCAATACTTGTCTTTTTACAGTCTCTTCTTCCATTTATTTATCTTACACATATACAGTAAATGTTAGTTTTTACTTATTCAATGTATTGAAACACTCACACGGGAACAAAAATGAACTCTGGAAGTATTTGTTATAGACTGATTCTGATTGGTTCTACTGTACAAGTTTGTGACGTCACATACTGGAAATGCTACGGCGTAACTAGCAGCTGACCGCCTTCCGAAATGCCGTCTAGTCTAGTAGTCAAAACTTAACTCAAGGTTATTGCTGTAGGATCTTTAGTGTATTGTAGATATTTATAATTCAAATAGGCCTATGTATTATTTATTTCATTATTTCATTGATCAAGGCTGATTGAGTGGAAGAGAAAGTCGTTAGATCTTAACTCTGTCAGCGAAATAAAACATTCTACAATACTACATAGTCTATTATCTCCCCTCTGTCCGTCCATTCGACTTTCTCCGTCCGTTCGTTCGTCTCTCTCTGTTGTTCGTCTCTTTCTCTCTCTCTATGTCCGTCTGTTCGTCTCTCTATGTCCGTCTGTTCGTCTCTCTCTGTGCTCGTCTATTCATCTCTATCCATCTGTTTGCTCTCTCTGTCCGTTTGTTCATCTCTTTGTTCATCTCTCTCTGTTCGTCTCTTTCTGTCCGTCTATTCGTCTCTTTCTGTCCGTTTGTTCGTCTCTCTTCGTCTGTTCGTCTCTCTTTGTTCGTCTGTTCGTCTCTCTCCGTCCGTCTGTTCGTTTCTCTCTCCGTCTATTCGTCTCTCTTTGTCCGTCTGTTCGTCTCTCTGTCCGTCTTTTCGTCTCTCTCCGTCCGTCTGTTCGTTTCTCTCTGTCCGTCTGTTCGTTTCTCTCTGTCCGTCTGTTCGTCTCTCTCTGTCCGTCTGTTCGTATCTCTCTGTTCGTCTCTTCGTCTCTCTTTGTCCGTCTTTTCGTCTCTCTCCGTCCGTCTGTTCGTTTCTCTCTGTCCGTCTGTTCGTCTCTCTCTGTCCGTCTGTTCGTATCTCTCTGTTCGTCTGTTCGTATCTCTCTGTTCGTCTCTTCGTCTCTCTTTGTCCGTCTGTTCGTTTCTCTCTGTCCGTCTGTTCGTCTCTCTCTGTCCGTCTGTTCGTATCTCTCTGTTCGTCTCTTCGTCTCTCTTTGTCCGTCTTTCGTCTCTCTCCGTCCGTCTGTTCGTTTCTCTCTGTCCGTCTGTTCGTCTCTCTCTGTCCGTCTCTTCGTCTCTCTTCGTCCGTCTGTTCGTTTCTCTCTGTCCGTCTGCTCGTCTCTCTCTGTCCGTCTGTTCGTCTCTCTCTGTCCGTCTGTTCGTCTCTCTTTGTCCGTCTTTTCGTCTCTCTCCGTCCGTCTGTTCGTATCTCTCTGTTCGTCTCTTCGTCTCTCTTTGTCCGTCTTTTCGTCTCTCTCCGTCCGTCTGTTCGTTTCTCTCTGTCCGTCTGTTCGTCTCTCTCTGTCCGTCTCTTCGTCTCTCTTCGTCCGTCTGTTCGTTTCTCTCTGTCCGTCTGCTCGTCTCTCTCCTTCCGTCTGTTCGTCTCTCTCTCCTTCCGTCTGTTCGTCTCTCTTTTCGTTCGTCTTTTCGTCCATCCATCCATCTGTCTCTCTGTGTTCTCTGACCGTCATGTATTTATAACTCTCTGTGGTTGTGGTCATAAATATAATAATGAAATCTTCACTCTATAATTCCTCTATTATTCAAACTTGATATTTAAACATTGATGAACAATTTCACTCGTGCAGATGGTTGTTTTGGTGCACATCGTGATATGATAACTTGATAAGCGACCGTGACATGTTTCATCAGACTGGAATAATTGTGCCTTGGCCACTGGCCATCTTGCAATCTCAAGGCTGGCGTTGGCTGTAAAGCCGTGAAGACTCGCAGAACCGTTACCCGCAACAATAAGGAGCTATAGGGCTGCAACGGTGTGCTTCGCCCTTCTTGAACTCTCGCCCTCGCCCGGCTCCATGCGTTCGAAGGCCCGCTGCGTTAAGAGGATCCTCCAATTATGACAATTCCGGGAGTGGAATTATGTGGACGGCAGACAGAGGCGCTAAAGGTAAGAAAATGAATAACAGTCGTAACTAAGATGGGCGCGTGATTTAATATACGTTAGAAGAAAGAAGCGGCAGAAGGCAGGAAATTTCCTCCGTTACATCCGGAAGTCTGCGTGACGTACCACGCGTTTTAAGGAGCGATAAAATGCTTAGCATGGAATCTTCCACTACTTCCGAATTCGCTCCAGTAGAAAACAATATGTCTTGCGAATTGGCTCCCTTTATACCTGGTCATGTGAAAATGTTTCTATTTCTATCAAAGGCCACTTGTTTATAATGTCACTGTACAGTACCCACACCGCCACACCGGACTGTTTCATTGCGAAGAGTCAGACGTGGCTAAGGACCGCATACCTACAACGACGTGAAAGATAAAGTTCATGTATGGTGAAGAAATATAAGAATATTGTCACAATTCAAGGATACAAATTCAGTTTCCACAAAAAAATTAACCGTTAGAAATAAGTGATCTAATACTAATGTTATTGTTGATAACTAAAGAAAATATTTTGAAGCGGCAAGAAGGCAACAACAGTTAAAAGAAAAATTGAGGAAAGAAAATATCAACATCCTCTAAAATTATCCGTACACAGTTCACTAGCGATGTGGTGAACTTGCGCGCTACTAAAATGAATATGTTCCAAAATTACCCAAAACAGTGGAGGAGCTAACTTAGCTTTGGAATTTATGAAATTGCAACGGTTAAGAGGGGAGAAATTCTTGTAGTGATATGTGAATGGCAAAGAAAATAATAATAATAATAATAATAATAATAATAATAATAATAATAATAATATTGTCATTTTCACTTGTTTGACTTCTTTGCGCAATGCAGGAAGAGTGAACATTGAGGTACTTTCAACTACTGCCCTTAGCTACTTTGCCAGCTGTTCAGCATATGTGTTGTGGATAATAACATTTATTTTTTTCTTTTCTACAGGATAAAAAGTCCGACTCGTGCAAGAAATTATTGGAATTCCTAAAGCGTTTGTGGAGCCTATGCAAATTTTTAGGAAGTTTCATTCAGCGGTCAGAAAAGAGTTGTAGTTTTCACCCAGGCCAATCGTGACGGAGGAAGATACAATTCTGTGCCTTGTTACCTGACTGAAGAAGAGTCTGAGATCAAACAATTTTTAACTGTTTTTGGCCTCTCCCTTCTGCTTTCCCATTGTTTAATTGAAGATTGATGGCGGTAAAACCAGTAAATTTATACCTTGATGTTTTTTGTGATTATACACTATAAAATTATAGATTTCCATCAAGTTTACTGCCTGAAATGTGGGCTGAATTTTCGGATTTTACCTGCCGTAAAATTGCCGTGAGGTTTTCATTCGAAGTCCAATTCTCAGTTTTATTCCGCTTATCCCAATATTTAAAATTTTAATTAGTATATGAAACTGAAAGTAAGAAGCTATATGGAAACAAAGCAGAACTTGAAAAGGAAAATTTCTTGAAATTGTTGTGGAAGAATACTGAGGATGTGGTAGGCGTATTAATTAAGTTTTTACCAAAAATATAAAAAAGACGAAGCGGACGAAGTTCTGCACTACTACAATAACATGTTTAACCAAACAGTCCTAAGTCAAACTGGAAGCAACATGTGGATGCAGTGTAGTCGCTTCGGAGCCGTTCGGATGTTAACCAGGAGCCAATTTGGATATGAAGGTGTTTATACTCTGGGAGCCATTTCGGAAATCCGGAGCCAATTTGGATATAGCCAAATCTTATTTTGTATCTATTTCTGGAGACCCGTATTGTGTGTTTACAGCTCCAGGCAAGATGAACCCTCGCAATATCAAGCGGGGTATTCAGCTGTAATATTAGTGTATACTTATCGATGGGCGCTACAAGAGGAATTTTGTGGCTTTGTGGTTTGTTAAATAAGCTTCTCACATTACAACAATGCATTGTATACTTATTGTTTTCTATTTGTGTTTGTAATATTGTTTAAAAACCGCCTGGGGTAGTCAGATTGCCCCGCTTGGGATGGTATGGTTTGGTATATTTTCTTCCTTTTCTCGGAAATTTATCATATTATTCGTAAATTTTATTTTAGTTCCTTTCATGTTGTACCGATAGACGAACGACCGGACAGACGGAGAGACGGACGGACGGACGGACGGATAGACAGATAGACGGACACAGGAAGCGGACAGACTGAGAGATAGATGGACAGGCGGACACGGACGAACGGACAGGAACGGACGGACAGACCGACGAACTGACAGACGGACGGACAGAGGGGCGGAGGGACAGACAGACTGGCAGAGGGACGGACAGATAGACGAAAGAACGCACACACGGACAAACGGACGGACAGACAGACGAACACACGGATGGACGGGCAAACGGACGGACAGATAGATAGGCAGATGGTAGGAAAATAGGTACACAGACAGACAGGCCTACACATACGGTAAATATATACGTAGGTATAAAAACAACATAGCTATATAATAGAACTGAACGGGTTACATCAGGTTCTTGTCTACGCGGATGACGTGATTATGTTAGGAGAAAATCCACAAACGATTAGGGAAAACGCGGAAATTCTACTTGAAGCAAGTAAAGAGATAGGGTTGGAAGTAAATCCCGAAAAGACTAAGTATATGATTATGTCGCGTGATCAGAATATTGTACGAAATGGAACTATAAAAGTTGGAGATTTATCCTTCGAAGAGGTGGAAAAATTCAAATATCTTGGAGCAACAGTAACAAATATAAATGACACTCGGGAGGAAATTAAACGCAGAATAAATATGGGAAATGCATGTAATTAGTCGGTTGAGAAGCTTTTGTCATCTAGTCTGCTGTCAAAAAATCTGAAAGTCAGAATTTATAAAACAGTTATATTACCGGTTGTTCTGTATGGTTGTGAAACTTGGACTCTCACTTTGAGAGAGGAACAGAGATTGAGGGTTTTTGAGAATAAGGTTCTTAGGAAAATATTTGGGGCTAAAAGGGATGAAGTTACAGAAGAATGGAGAAAGTTACACAACGCAGAGCTAGCTGCACGCATTGCATCCTTCACCTGGCATAATTGGAAACATTAAATCCAGACGTTTGAGATGGGCAGGGCATGTAGCACGTATGGGCGAATCCAGAAATGCATATAGAGTGTTAGTTGGGAGGCCAGAGGGGAAAAGACCTTTAGGGAGGCGGAGACGTAGATGGGAGGATAATATTAAAATGGATTTGAGGGAGGTGGGATATGATTTTAGAGACTGGATTAATCTTGCTCAGGATAGGGACCAATGGCGGGCTTATGTGAGGGCGGCAATGAACCTTCGGGTTCCTTAAAAGCCAGTAAGTATATGTATAATAAATAATTAAAGGTAATATGTCAGTAAATAACAAAAAATTGCTTTCAGCATCAGAAAAAATACAACAATTTACTGGAGTATTCAACTACCTCCACCTCGCTTGGTATAAGGAAGGTACCCTGGAAAGCTTGGGACTGTGAGGGTTAACGAACTATTTCTTACCCACGTTGAATTTCGACATTAATACGCGGGTGCTCGTGTAAAGGGGGTTAAGTTGTTTTGGCTACACTAGAATAAGTACAGATTTCAACTATCCACAATTAGTTTTCTCTTATGTTAAAGGGGTTAAGTCATTCTTCCATCTATGATGCAGTTACAGTGCTCCATAGTTTTTGACAAAGGGGTTTTGTTCAGTACCAAAGGAGAGAAGTTTACATACCTTGTAATTTGACTATTATAGCCTCTGCAATTGAAAACATTTTTAGGCCTACTACTACTACTACTACTACTACTACTACTACTACTACTACTACTACTACTACTGCTACTGCTACTAATAGTTTGAAAAATCACGGTGGATCGAAATTTAAATTTTCCCCATATCGGAGCTGTTGAACACTTTATTTATTTTACTTCCCCCAATAGGGAGCTGTCTGTGTAAACAAAATATTCGAAGAAACAATAGCAAAGTATAAAAACAAAAATATATCACAGGTCAGTCGGCCGGTAAATCAGTATTAGCTCTAATAATGATTCCGCAGGGTGTAAAAGAAGTATTTCAGTGCAAGGAGAGAAATACTCTTTTTCACTGACTTGCCAATATTGAAGTCTTTAGAGAAGGTCACAAACTGCTTGATTATCGCCCCTCTTGCACCGAACATCAATCCGATAACTTGAGTTGGCATTACCGGGTGCAATAAGGACTGATAGGTTTATATATAGCTCTTTCTTCAGAGTAGACGTCTTCAGGCTGATTCCTGTAGGATTCGAATCTGATGATAGGATCAATAATATTACCTGGTTGTTGGTCTTTGAATAAAAGCATATCGATTCACGAGAACTGCCATTTTCTGATAAACCATGATCTTCTTCGTACAAAATCTGTAGAACCTGTGCGATAGTTGACCTCTTATGCCTATTATTACGTAGAACTTCATCGTGGGAGCAGTAACCAATGATGTGGGGCAGGGTTTCATCTCCCCGTGCTGACATGGTAGTCTGTTTGATGCCGGATGATCTTCAAAAAGAGTAATATCTTTTCCTTTATTTGGAAGATCGCACCATTTTTTAAATCAAAATCTTTCACTTTATATCCGATTTTTCTGGGGTCTAAGAAATCATCTTTCTAATGAAGTAGATTTTTTCAAGCATTAAATCGAGCATATTCAAGGAATGTCTGCTCTCTGCAGTGAGATCTCCCATATGAATGATGTAAGGGTTGTTTTCTCGTCGCAATAAAGGAGGGAATTAATATGTTACAATACTGCCTAGCAAACATTCTGATGGGGGCAGATAAAAAAAGTTAATTTTTTTCTTCCATCATGTTAATGTCAAAAGAAGTACTTATACATATTTTGGCCACTTGACCGCAATTACGAGGCTATCCAGAAAGTGATTTTCCCTGAGGTCGTTTACAGAAAAAAACACAATTGTTTGGAAAGATTTATTGAAACAGATACAGCAATTGTTGCGCTATTTGTCAACATCCCCCACTGGAATCTAGACATTTTCATATATGGGATCAATTTTTGTACCCTTGTGTCGTAGAAGTCAACCGCCTGAGATCGGAACCAGTGTTTGACAGCCGTCTGCATCTCTCTGTCGATCCCATGATGTGAGAAATGTATCAATTCCGATGGGGAATATGTTGAAAAATAGCTCAACAATTGTTGCGTCTGCTCCAATAAATATTTCTAATGAAATTGTGTTTTATTTCTGTTAACGGTTCCTGGCGAATTTATTTTTTACGGCCCTCGTAATTGCGGTCGAGTGGCCAAAATTTGTATAAGTACTTCTTTTGACATTATTAATATGGTGAAAAAAAAATGTAACTTTATCATCTGCCCCCATCAAAATGCTTGCTTGTGAGATATGAATAGTTCGAGTTCTTTAAATTTCTGGAAGATCAGCAGGAAGTTGCAGTAATTTCTTTAAGCGTGCATCTTATCATTTTATCACCTTCACTAAGAAATTCATTGGGAATTTGATGCAGAGGGACCGTTTGAAAAGGATAATATCAGCGTAGGACATATTGATGGATTCAAAACGCAGAATTTCTAGTAGGACTGTAACAAGGGTGAAGATCATAGCAATTCCAAGTCGTCTTGTAAGTCTTGCATCGTCTTTTGGGCATTGAAACAAATACCATTCAGAAAGTCTGCACCCAGATAATGGATGGATTCTCATTTTAATATCACCCTCGTCAGTCGGAAGATGACCAGCGGTGAGTTGATCTTAGACGATATTAATACATAACATTTATGTCAAGGCCAGTCTTGAACAGCCTTTCGTTTGAGCTCCATGGCAGGTAACCGAGCTTTGCCAATGATGACTGTGTCATCGGCGAAACCTAGAGCGGGCAAGGGTTTAAGCCAGGAACAAGGGAGGAACCATATTCAGAAATTGAAATACTTTTCATGATGACTGATATTTATACCTATTATCATAACTTCAAATTTGTAATAATCTTCTTAACAAATAGCCATCATAACACCCGAAAAGTAATAGCACAGACCCTGAGGAAAAGATTCTTTGTGGTCCGTGAAGAGGTGCACTGCGTTGCGTCTGAATTAGAAGAGCGGACGTCGTGCCTCTAGGCAAGACTAATAGTAAAGGCTTTATACTGGACCCAACTGTTAGAACTGAGATGAGCCAGACCTAACCATCTGACGTTAACAAAGGAAAACAAATTTATGAACCTACTATTCCGTATTTTCGAGAACAATACCAGACGGAAGGCATCTAGGAAGTGCCTCGTTTAATGATCGGAGCTAGAGGCACAATCCCACATTTAACTGTTAACACTCTTAAAAAATTTGGAATCCATGACATCGTTCTTAAAATAACACTTCAACCATTTAATCCTGAAAAAAAAAAAACATTTATATCGAATATTATAGTCCCCCCCCTTTTTTTTCGTTAGTGTGTGATTGTAATAAATATATGTATACTTTATAATATTTCTAAATTCATGTTCTTTGTCCACGTAAATCTGACTCATGTAATTACTGTAATCAGTTATTTTGTATGCATAATATTATTCTGTGTTCT
The DNA here is from genome assembly GCF_040183065.1 of Periplaneta americana. NCBI lineage: Eukaryota > Metazoa > Arthropoda > Insecta > Blattodea > Blattidae > Periplaneta > Periplaneta americana. The sequence goes on along the minus strand of NC_091133.1, from coordinate 137,297,042 downwards.
TGGCAACATAAGATGCCTGGGCAGAAAATAAATTATATGTACTATTTATGTGAGGGCGGCAATGAACCTTCGTGTTCCTTAAAAGCCATTTGTAAGTAAGTAAGTAAGTGTCTGTACTCATTACTATTTTGTAATACATTATATGGTATAAAAACTGTGTGTCTGTACTCATTACTATTTGGTAATACATTATATAGCATAAAAACTGTGTGTCTGTACTCATTACTATTTGGTAATACATTGTATGGTATAAAAACTGTGTGTCTGTACTCATTATTATTTGGTAATACATTATATGGTACAAAAACTGTGTGTCTGTACTCATTACTATTTGGTAATACATTATATAGTATAAAAACTGTGTGTCTGTACTCATTACTATTTGGTAATACATTATATAGTATAAAAACTGTGTGTCTGTACTCATTACTATTTGGTAATACATTGTATAGTATAAAAACTGTGTGTCTGTACTCATTACTATTTGGTAATACATTATATAGTATAAAAACTGTGTGTCTGTACTCATTACTATTTGGTAATGCATTGTATAGTATAAAAACTGTGTGTCTGTACTCATTACTATTTGGTAATACATTGTATAGTATAAAAACTGTGTGTCTGTACTCATTACTATTTGGTAATACATTGTATAGTATAAAAACTGTGTGTCTGTACTCATTACTATTTGGTAATACATTGTATAGTATAAAAACTGTGTGTCTGTACTCATTACTATTTGGTAATACATTATATAGTATAAAAACTGTGTGTCTGTACTCATTACTATTTGGTAATACATTGTATAGTATAAAAACTGTGTGTCTGTACGCATTACTGTTTGGTAATACATTGTATAGTATAAAAACTGCGTGTCTGTACTCATTACTATTTGGTAATACATTATATAGTATAACAACTGTGTGCCTGTACTCATTACTGTTTGGTAATACATTATATAGTATAAAAACTGTGTGTCTGTACTCATTACTGTTTGGTAATACATTATATAGTATAAAAACTGTGTGTCTGTACTCATTACTGTTTGGTAATACATTGCATAGTATAAAAACTGTGTGTCTGTACGCATTACTATTTGGTAATACATTGCATAGTATAAAAACTGTGTGTCTGTACGCATTACTATTTGGTAATACATTGCATAGTATAAAAACTGTGTGTCTGTACGCATTACTATTTGGTAATACATTGCATAGTATAAAAACTGTGTGTCTGTACGCATTACTATTTGGTAATACATTGCATAGTATAAAAACTATGTGTCTGTACTCATTACTATTTGGTAATACATTGCATAGTATAAAAACTGTGTGTCTGTACTCATTACTATTTGGTAATACATTATATAGTATAAAAACTGTGTGTCTGTACTCATTACTATTTGGTAATACATTATATAGTATAAAAACTGTGTGTCTGCACTCATTACTATTTGGTAATACATTATATAGTATAAAAACTGTGTGTCTGTACTCATTACTATTTGGTAATACATTATATAGTATAAAAACTGTGTGTCTGTACTCATTACTATTTGGTAATACATTATATAGTATAAAAACTGTGTGTCTGTACTCATTATTATTTGGTAATACATTATATGGTACAAAAACTGTGTGTCTGTACTCATTACTATTTGGTAATATATTGTATGGAGCTGAGAATGTTGCGATTCAGAACAATTTTGAACATTACAGTTTTGCGTAAGCGTTTGCTTTTGAATCCGTTATGTCTCACCTTTACGGCACACTCATAGCTGAGCTCCGTATTCCAGCTGCCTATAAACTGGAATGAAGTTGCCTGATTCGAAGTATATGTGACGTCACAGCGCAGGTACAGGTACGTTCGTATACAAAATAATTACGCATCCTCTGTCCTCTTCCTCTAGAAAGTCAAAACCGGGACGCAGTCTCAGTGAGTAGTCTTATCGATCACTGCTCTTACTAGTCGTATTATTTAAATAACTACATCTTTGTGGCTGATTGAAGGTTCATTGCAGAGGTAAAATGTCTTAGGTACGACACTGAAGCGTGCAATATTGCAAAACATAGTTGAGGATATTTGAACTAATATTTTCACTGTCAATATAGACAACATTACATAAAAATTGTGTAAAATGAACGTAAAAGTGACAAAACCGTTCACTGCAAGTACTGGAATATCAAAAGGCACAAAAAGTGTGTTTAACGTAATAAAAAAGGACCAGTTCCATCAAAATCTGAAAATGATTAACTCGACGTTTAGCACGGATTTCTGTAGCCTACCATTTGTTCAGTACCGGTACAACATCCCAAAATTAAATTTTGTTTTCTTTAACGACGCTGCAACTTTCGAGGTTATATCAGTGTCGCCGGTGTGTCGGAATTTTGTCCTCCAGGAGTTCTTTTACATGCCACTAAATCTCGTGACATGAGCCTGTCGCATTTAAGCACATTTAAATGCCATCGACCTGAGCCAGGATCGAACCCGTAACCTCGGGAACAGAAAGCCAGCGCTATACCGCCTGTGCCACCCAGGACGATACCAACTTCCCAATTAATGAATTGAATAATCTATGTACATTTTAGAGAATTTCTAGAAAAGTATATAGAAAATTAGTAGGATTTCAGTGATGAGCGACATGTAGGCTACTATCCTAATGAAACACGAAAAATATCAGACAACAGGAATATCTTGTACTACATCAAGCACCAATAACGTCATGTGCTATTGAAAGAATTTCTTGCAATATAAAATAATTTCAAGTAACATCCACATATGTTCAAGTTCCGTAACTTACGAATGAACGGTTACTATTCACTGCAAAGATCACGACGAAAATGAACATCACGGCTCAAGCATGTGTTTACTAGTATAGCTTCAGAATGTCGGGAGTTGACTGTACTCTAGTAACACGCAGCGACGACCTGTTTGTCTATATCTTTATCCGTTGCATTACCTGTGTTCGGCGTACTATATACCCGACGTGTCTTTAACTTCAGTCTTTAGGTAGCTGGAATAGGCTACTCATAGCCATTTAGTCAACCGTTCTTAATACAAGAAAGCGAAAAGATAAATCTCCGTTCTACTGGCAACGTACAGCAGGCCTGTATACGTTGGTTTTTAATATCTCACTATCTGTTAATCACATCATGATAGCCTCATGCATAATTTCATAGTCTTCTTATAATTGGTGGGAGAATATGTGATGAAAATAGCCATGGACCATGCAGTGTAGGCTATTGTTGTTACAGCAATGCAATGGAATGTGTAGTCCTGGCAATTATTATTGACATAGTTTCACATCAGTCTAGATTGCTAGACACCGGCGTAGTACAGGCGGTAGCGCGTTTGCCTGCAGATCCGGAGTTGCGCTCGGGCGTGGATTCAATTGCCCCTTGGACTGATTACCTGGTTGGCCTTTTCTGAGATTTTCCCAACCCTAACGCGAATGTCGTGTAATCTAGGGCGAATCGTCGGCCTGATCTCACCAAATACCATTTTCCTATCACCAATTTTGTCTTCGCTAAATAACTCACTAGCTGATACAGCGTCGTTTAATAATCAAGTAAAAACCAAGACTGCTCATCTATGAATATTTAAGCTCCTTTTTTATTATTATTGTATACATTTTTTCGCTTATCGAAGGATGTGCTTTTTTTTCCCAATCGATACAAAATCGACAATTATTTTGCGTAGCGTTTGCGTTGTATTGTACTTACGTGTTCCTACCAATTAACCTGGCATGATCAAAGCGGAGTCGTAAGTCATTTTCTACGTGGAACAACAACTATACTTGTTTTTTTGAAAGATGGGACATGACAGGAGCGTTGCAATCGGAAAAACAACTGAATGTCACATAGCGTGGTAGGCCTGTTGTTATGGTAACAACGGTTGAGTTGCCAAACTTACAGTTTCCATATGGCGAGTGCTTAATAGCTCTCTTGGCTAATTTATTGTGCACACAATGTTAGCATTGGCACGTTTCGTCTTTGATTCTCTGTCGATTTTTGTATTGTTTTCTTACCTTCGCGTCAATTGTCAATGAATGTTTTAACGTCAGCCATCTTAACGACAATTGCTAGCTACCATCAGCTGGCAGCGTGGTAGTCCATATTGGCAACATGGCACTGTAGTTCCAAGCTCGGCCGCTTAACTGTCATGTCCCATCTTTCAAAAAAACAAGTATAGATGTAGTGGTGTAGGTGTGTGTGCGACTACCTTTCCCATCTACCGCAGCGTTTCAAGAACTACGAGCGACTATCCAGGCAAAGAAGACAAATGCGGGCCGATTTGTGTGCACCCGAAGCTATGGCTCCTGCGGACTGGAGGACGGACAGCGACTCGGATCGCAGTGCACGTGTTCAAGCAACGCTGCTCATGCGGTGGCTGATGCAATTGGAGACATCAGGTTCTGCCTGTAGTGAATAACTGATCTACAGAACGCGCGTTCAAGTCGCCAGGGAGGTTTCTTTCCCTTCGCTCTCCGCCGCTTCTCCGAAAATAATCGAAATTGCATAAATCGATTATAGCCTACACTACGTAATTATGCAGTCTTATAATCTGCGTTATTCTCGATTAAGATTCGTTATTATAGTGATTAGAATTAGATAAAACTGAAACATAATTAAGCAAGATGGCTTATATTACTTCCGTGATGTCAGTGATTAGTGAATTTTACAAAGTTAGAATAACACTTTGTGATCAGTGAGGATTTGCCGAGCTCCGGTCCTGTTCATAACCTCAAACGAGAACTGAAAAAGCAAGTGTTTACAACGTAGTGTTAATGATCAATTTTAAATAATCAAAGTCATATTGTGTAGTAAGCATACTTCGGCCACGCCATCTTCCTGCAACAGAGGTCCAGGGCACATACGGTACATTATCAAATACCTACTGTATACACATATTTTAATGAAAATTTCAGCGTTTTCTTATTATCGACATATTGTCAGCCTCTTTACATTTAACGGAAAATAATGTTCTTTGGACCTCTGTTGTGGAAAGATGGCGGCTTGACCGATTCTTAAGGACTTACTACACAATTACCCGGCTAAACTAGAGCACGGAAAGTTCAGGTGATTTTAGAAGTGGAAATCAGACTGAACTAGCGCTGAGCTAGTTTCCTTCGTACTCCTCTTATACACTTGCATATATGAATGTGACAGGTTAGGTTTGGTTAGTTTAGGCTTTTGTTGTGCCTTGCATATAAGCCTACGGTCAATTGGGTTTCCACAAAAGAAAATTCGTTATAAATTCAATGATTTTCACTATATAACGTCCCTGAGCCAAATAACGCCATGTATACCTTTATCGCCACCCTATTAAAATTTGTTAACGGCACAAGTTTTCGGTAGTGCACTACTGTAGCCTGCATTCGCTTGCAATCTAGTGATGAAATGAGTTACTAGCTGTCCGCTGACATTTACGAGTGACAGTATATTCAATCATTATCCTGTTGTGTGTTGATAGTGAATGGCTGTTCCTATATCAAGGTAAGAGGCAATATTTTATTTTGTGTGTTGAGAAAATAATAACTATATTAAACTATATATTTTCGTGATCCTTAAACATTCTTCTATGTATAGAAAGTATTTGCTATCTATAAAATTTGAAAATGTTAGAGAAACAGGCATGTCATGTTATCAAGTACTCAGTAGCGCTTTAACGCCATGTGGCATTAAACGTCTACAGACAAAATTTTAGGTTAGGTTAGTACTAAGGCTGACAGTACAGCATCAGTGTGAAAACATCAGGAAAATCACTAAGCTTTCAACTTACAAATGTTCAGAATGTGCAGCGATGATATTTGTTCAATTGCTTATCGAACTCTTATTTTTTTCTATTTTACATAACTTATTTTTATTTTTATTATTATTTTTTTTTTGTTTTACTTATTGGAAAATATTCATATTGAACTAAGGCAAATGCTTTTGTGTTTAATAACTTTCTACTTAGTCACATTGTCTCTTCTTTTTTTTTTAAGTAAGGAGTCACTGGAGAACATATTTTCCTAATCCATCTGGTGTTTCAGTTTCAGAACAAGAATCTTTCATTAGTATTGAGTGATTTTGTATCTTTTATTAACAGAAACTCAAATTTAGTCGCTTAGTTCAATTTGTGTTGCTTAGGAAAAATAATTCATTAACAATTATAAGTGTATAGGTTACTAGAAAATAGGTGGCGTTAATTGGACAACCTGTTCCTAAGAACGCCAGTTTACAAAGTTTTCCTATTTGAGTTCTAATTCTTGTTCGGTATATAATATATCCATTTTCATTGTGCTATTTTGTAAAGATAAGATTACAGTTTCTATTTCACAATTTTCGTGTTTGTACATAACTTATTTCCAGAGCAAAAGTGACTGAAGTGTTAAGGTGCCGTTATTTGGTACGTGTACCTTATATATAGCAATGGAAAACTTTTGTGTTGAAATTTCCTTAATTTCTGTTACAGTGCATCATCAGGCATTGGCGAATGGAGAACACAAGGTAGGGAAGGTTCGTTCTTAATGGTGGCTGGAGAGATAAAGATGTTATTCAAAGATAACTTAGTTTTCAGATCACTGTTACTAGCGACTCAATTGTTTGCATACATCTGAAGTCTGATTAGTGCAATATGTTACTAGTCAATGGAGGGGAAAATGAACTGGCCACCGTACCCCATTATCTCCTGGCTTAGTTTCCTCACGAGTTATGCCTTATTGGTGTCACTTTATGAGGTCCAAACCTGTCTTCGGACAGTTGACTAAACAACAACAAATAAGGACTTTGTTAAGACCAGAGGCTGCATCGATGGCCATTTTCTTCACAGCATCTGTGATTTCCTGTTTAGTTATACGATCGCCGAATGTTTCATTTAGTGTTAATTACTGGGCATCGGCAAGTTTTGACTCATATGTTTGATGTGTAGATACAATCATTTGCCGTTGGAAAGACATCTGAAATATGCATCGACGTTCGCTATGCTGCCTTAACAAGCTACCGGAGCATCTTTTAAGACTTTATGAATAGCCTTCTTCCGTTGATTGTAATACAGAAACTATATTTCTTTGTACTCATACTTATTTTTTCGTTTTTCTTTGTCTCTTCTAGACGCTCGCTGGGAATTGGAGTGCTTTTTATAAGATCTTTGTATCTTACCATTTCTTTTAGCTTTCCTTGGTTGCGGGATGCTTTGGCTCGGGTAGAGGGTAGGTAAATTCAGATAAAGTTGCAATGAAATAATTATTGCAAAAATTACAAGCTATACTGAAGGAAGATTCTGATAATAACTTTTATGAATGAGCTAAAAAGACTTTACAGTATCGACAGAAAGAAGAAAAATGGCATGCCAAGAATTAGATTGAACTGACTGTGACGTAATCATTTCAGATAGCTTTTTGAGTGATGGAGGTGTGCGTGCCAAGCAACACAGTGAGCAGCGAGCATATCTAGCGATCCTGCCGCCGCTCCTTGTCGTGTAGAACTCCGGCCCGGCACTAAAAACATTATCCACCGTTCCGGCTTTAATTCCAGCGCTTCTACGACGGGAGGGTTCCACCCTCGTGGTATTATTAGGCAACTGCTGTGCATGAAATAGCTCGTATATAGAGCACAGACCTCCCCTTCTACGTCACTTCACCTCCTACGTATCTTCATGTGCTGGGTGACCTACCAGAATGATGGTCGGCACTTAAAGCGAAACTTTGCCGAGGTTAAGATCGTCGAAGGCGGCAGCGAAGTCGTCAAGAAACTATGGCGTGGTGCTACGGGCTTTATTGTCCTTTATAAACAGGTAGAGAGGGTCGTGCATACAGCGTGTGGCATGCAGCCCTGCATTTCTGCACATAATTGTAAATAAAAATTGAAATGTCAACGTGTGCCACATAGAGACGTGAGGCTGTTAGCTTCCAGGACGAGGTTTTGCGAGTAGGAGGTTATTTAGTGCTCTGTTATGGGGCGCACGTGTTCGAAGTTTTGTGTTGCAGGTTTCTATCCTAAAACCGACGAAAGCAGCGATTCTGCGCATTAAGGCGGGGCAACGTGTACTGGAACTTCAGAAATTGGGAAGTGACGCGTTTGTGCCGGGATTCCCCATCAATGTTAATCTGCAAATAGTTGCAAGGTTATCGTGGTAGCTACATGAACATGAGTTGTGTAATGTGCCCAGAAATGAAACCGTGATCATGAGATAGAAAGTTACTTGCGACCTACGTTAATTTCATTGCTTGACAGCAAGGACATTGTCCTTTAAAAATGAATTCCTTTAGATTCAACGCTGACTGATAACGTCTGTCGTGAGGAAAGTAACTAAGCATAAATAATAATCAAGGCGGTCAGTCATTTACACCTTGCCGGTTCATTACCGTTCACTATAATTAAAGACGACTCTTGCCGTTCATTACCGTTCACCATAATTACTCAAGATGACTCTTGCCGTTCTTTACCATTCACCGTAATTATTCAAAATGACTGTTGTCGGTTCATTACCGTTCACTATAATTATTCAAGATGGCTCTTGCCAGTTCATTACCATTCACCGTAATTATTCACATTAATTCCAGTCATTTCTCATCAGTTCGTATGATTTTGTACTCTCTCTCTCTCTTTTACAAATAATACAGAATTGTCTTTGACTTAAGTTAGGATAGATTTCTGTTCCTTACTTTTAGAACTAACTTCCACTAAAGGAGAATAAGTGTAAGTTCGACATTTCTTCTTCAAGAAATTATTTTGCAAGGAAGACACTAGACGATCAGATAATTATGTTTTATCATTTTTTTGAGAAAAAAAGCACGTTTTATTCATCATGGCTAAATGAAATTTTATATTACCAACCTCGTTATATAAATGTAACTGTATTGTAACTTTCTTTCGATACATGAAAAGTGAAAGGGAATCCCTATAATTGAGTGAAACGTTTATGCTGTTCGAGATTGTTACTGTGAGCATGGTTGGAATCCTAAGGATGTTTGGAATTTTAAATAAATTTTGATATTTCTTTCATTTCTGTCTTTATATTCCCCGCATTTAAATTTAACAAGACGGGCTTGTCTGTTAATTATTAATATTCGCTTCCTCATTCTATAAGGCTAGTCTCGAGACAACAATGCAATTGTAATCTAAAGGATTTACACATCGATATAACACCAGTGAGTTTTTTTGAAATTGTGATGAATATCAATATGTCGTTACAGACAACGGGTTAATACCACAGAATTAGAATTAGACCATGATATATGAGCTGTTTCTGTCTTTATATTCCCCGCATTTATTAAACTCCGAATTTGTGTCCCAATAATAATTGTTGATAAAATTAAAATTAAGTTCAATATTTCGTTAAGCTTTCACATTTCCGTGTATTCATTGTTATGCTACGTTCATTTGTTTCTACTTTATGTTTTATCATGCCTGGATGAATTCCAAAATACTTTGTTTTAAACCCATCATAATAATTTCAATCATCCAAGACTCTCTGTAATTAATGACGTCACTGTATTAACAGCAAGTGTGACCAGATTTGTTGAATGTGAAGTGCATAATGGTTTCACGCTGAAAGTAATAATGTATGAGATCAATTTCTCATTTTTATTCTTGAAATGAACTCAGCGTTTCAATAGAGAAGAAAGTTATAAAATAAATACTATTGTAGTTAACAGTCCTCAAGGACTGTCCGTAGAGCAACCTACAGCCATTCTCACATGACTCGTTTTCAAGTCTCGTTTCTTATGGAAGTTTAGCGAACATAATCAATAACAAACTATATTGTTTATATCAAGATCTTAGAGCTCTCTCACACTGTGTGTAATTACCATTTACTTATATGAGCCTGTTCATTCTTAAATAAAGGCTAGTATTAAAATGCAACAGTAACAAATATAAATGAAACTCGGGAGGAAATTAAACGCAGAATAAATATGGGAAATGCGTGTTATTATTCGGTTGAGAAGCTCTTATCATCCAGTCTGCTGTCCAAAAATCTGAAAGTTAGAATTTATAAAACAGTTATATTACCGGTTGTTCTGTACGGTTGTGAAACTTGGACTCTCACTCTGAGACAGGAACATAGGTTAAGGGTGTTTGAGAATAAGGTTCTTAGGAAAATATTTGGTGCTAAGAGGGATGAAGTTACAGGACAATGGAGAAAGTTACACAACACAGAACTGCACGCATTGTATTCTTCACCTGACATAATTAGGAACATTTAATCCAGACGTTTGAGATGGGCAGGGCATGTAGCACGTATGGGCGAATCCAGAAATGCATATAGAGTGATAGTTGGAAGACCGGAGGGAAAAAGACCTTTAGGGAGGCCGAGACGTAGATGGGAAGATAATATTAAAATGGATTTGAGGGAGGTGGGGTATGATGATAGAGACTGGATTAATTTTGCACAGGATAGGGATCGATGGCGGGCTTATGTGAGGGCGGCAATGAACCTTCGGGTTCCTTAAAAGCCATTTGTATGTAAGTAAGTAAGTATTAAAATGCTGTTGTTACTCCCTAATGTAAGGCCTATATATGACACATCCATCATATTTGATGATGATGCAAATTTGCTCCTCTTTACACTCTCTCCTGATTTGGCTTCCGAATACCGCCAAATTGTTTCACTTTCTCTTTATACATTAGCGACATCTCTGCCTTTTCAATTGTCTCAATTACTCCATGTGAAGAATTTGGTCAGTTAGGCCTGTAAGGTAATGCCGAGTTGCGTGAGCACGCATCGTGCGCTCCTTCATTCGTTGGCGTTTTATGTGTCGACGAAGGCTCAGGCCATTAATAGGATGAATAAAGTATATGGAGTGACAATTAAATAGCACTCACTGAACTGCTATTGGCTCAGAGCAGTTTTAATAGACGCGAGACCGCGACTGCTGGGAGAGCAACGTGAAATTTATATAGCTGTGTTTGAAGTTATGGGGGAGGCTGACGCTTCGAGCCGGTTGCCTTCTAGCTTATATTAAATGTTCTCTTCTCTCGCAGTGTCGTGTTTGAAATATCACCTTGTAGAAGCGTGCAGTCTACTGCACATTCACCCATCTTTATAATTCTGAGCTAGAAATGAACTCATCTGGTGACAAAAACATGTTGGATCCGTAGAAAAATGAACCTTACTAGACTTCAAGCCAACAAGTTTTCTAAGTCATTACTCCTGCTAATTAGTGAGAAGAAAGGTAATTCCTTTACGTGTATTGGCATTATATTAGTGTTTACTAAAGAATAATTTATGGGTTTAGAAGTGATAGACTATATAAGAAGTGATAATGCTGGTACCTTTCAAACTGAAAAATAATCCTATTGTATATAAACGTCCTCATTTCGTTATTAACTTATATATAATGTGAAATATTACTTGATTAAAAAGCCAATTTGTTTGTGAATCATAGTATTGCTTTTATCTGAATATTAATCTGCCACATTGTGCCCCCCTGTTGCTACACGATGCCCCTAGCAGTTTCCTTTTCACCAACTCGCTGCTTTGGACATTGAAAGAAATGTAAAGGTAAACCCATTTCCTAACTAGATACAAAATTAAGCATTTATATTGCTCAAGATCGAAATTTTCATTCATGATAAACGAATTGTAAGTTTTAGAATTCAGTACTATAGTTTTTTTTAGTAGGTTATTTTACGACGCTTTATCAGTAACTTAGGTTATCTAGCGTCTGAATGAAATGAAGATGATAATGCCGGTAAAATGAGTCCGGGGTTCAGCACCGATAGTTACCCAGCATTTGCTCATATTGAGTTGAGGGAAAACCCCAGAAAAAACCTCAACCAGGAATCGAACCCGGGCCACCTCGTTTCACGGCCAGACGCGCTAACCGTTACTCAACAGGTGTGAACCTGTACTGCAGTTAAATTAAGAATTACTGAGAGACGTGCAATGGTTCTGTCACGCTGTACGATGACGTTTACATTCTTAATGAATATCTTTAATCATTTTCCTCTGCCAATTTGATTCCATTTGTTCTTATTACCAACGATTTCTGTCATAAATTATCGCCACCGCAATGATGAAATGATGATTTCAGGTTATAAGCTTAGGCATGAGTGGGATTCAATAGACTACCGTTTTGTTGGAATGAAAATAATAATAATAACAATAATAATAATAATAATAATAATAATAATAATAATAATAATAATAATCATCATCATCATTACCATCCGTGGAATAGTGATTCAGTGGAGAAATGTAATTACTGATAAAATGAAACACCAGTACGTAAGTGGACAGTTACTTGTCAGTGAAGTCAATCTTCAGACTAGCTTACATTTAGGAACCTTAAGTCCCAGGTTTGTTCTCTATCTTCATATGAGCATCGTGTTAAGATCAGGAAGTGGGAGGAATGGTTGAGAAGGAATAGGCAATATTTTTTATTGGCTGTAGAAAGTCCTGCTTCGTGCTGTTTTCTGCTTCATGGCATTTCTAACTGCAGTTGGGCATAACTAGTTGTAGTGACGGCCACGAATTTGTCTCGATTGCCACATTCCAATATGATGAGCGCAATATAACTCCCTGTCTGATGTCTGAAATTAGACTAGAGAGTCAGGATTAGAAGAAAAATCAGTACATTCGGAAGCCAATTTTATCTTTAAGTTCGTAAAAAATTCATCCAAGAAAAACTGTGTACGAGTTTAGAGCTTGAGCGCCTGCTGGGGGGTGCTGTGGACGTAGATTAATTGATGAGGAAGATGGCCCTGGCACTTCCATCTTTATTGTATCTTCTACTGATTTAGCTTCTGCACAAATTTTTTGAACTGTACGCTCAGAAACTCCACATGCATCTGCAGTAGCTTTCTGAGTTGCAGATATAACATGTTAATGTCCTCACATGTTTTAAGTAATCGTAAAAACTATTCGCTTGGCTCCCTTTCTAGACATGTCGCTCAACTAGGCACAGAAGCAATTTCACTGTTAGTATTGAAAAATGCTGTTTGAATATGTACAGACAACAGCACGATGAATGACTGCTCTCTCAGTACACGACGATTGGCTTGCAAGCAACTACTAACACCCGAACGCACCGACACACTGTCAGTTAGTCATCCCAATGGAGAAGTTAGAAGAGAGGAAAAACTGTTATGTACGACCCGCCAATATCTTTGCTCTCTACTATAGTGAAGTGCTTTGTATGGAGTGTGGCATTGTATGGGCAGAAATATGGACATTACGACGAAGCGAATAGAAGCATTTGAAATGTGGATATGGAGAAGGATGGAGCGCGTGAAATGGACAGACAGAATAAGAATCGAAGCTGTGTTGGAAAGAGTGGGTGAAGAAATAATGACACTGAAACTGATCAGGAAGAGGAAAAGGAATTGCCTGGGTCACTGGTTGAGAAGAAACTGCCTTCTGAAGGATGCACTGGAAGGAATGGTGAATGGGAGAAGAGTTTGTGGCAGAAGAACATATGAGATGATAGACGACATTAAGATATATGGATCATATGAGGAGACAAAGAGGAAGGCAGAAAATAGGAAAGATTGGAGAATGCTGGGTTTGCAGTGAAAGACCTGCCGTTGAGCAGAACACTATTAATGCATAAATCATCATCATCATCATCATCATTATCATTATCCTGCGATATCGTCTGTTACGTAAGAGATGGCATGAACCGTAAGGGACCACTCGGTATGACACTTTGCAAGAAGATGAGCATAGAACAGATGCATCAATTTTTTGTTGAGAGGTTGGAGCTGTGCTGTGCCTAATCCCACAAAGATAGGGTTTTTAGTTGTTTGCAATAAAGACAAATTATGTGATAGGCAATATAAAGTAATGTAGGTAGTATGCACGCAGGCCTATGACGTATGTATGTGCACCACGTGTAATATTCGTCTTTGTGAATTTTAATAAATCAAAGGTAATAAATTAGAGAAATTTTCACTGTATAGTTGTAGTCGAAACAAAGAGAATTCACGTTCTAGGAAGGACGTACAAAAGAAATTAGACTAGGAGGGTAATGGTGATAATTATTGAGACGAATACTAGGCCCACGTTCCTTCTGCAATAACAGCTGACACCACGGAGCAATACGCTTCCCTCCCGAGTCTGAACATACAGCGGACTACAGACGTAGCTGCTGCTACATATTGGCCTGCGGGGGGAATTGTTAACACTTGTGTGTCGAATTTATTGGACGTAGGATATATTTTTATATATTACACATAACCTCGTGCAGCCATAAGGTCTGATTCAGTACGAGGTGGTGCATGCCCCTCCCCGTCTGCAAAGTGTGGAAATGCTGTTCTGCGGGGTTTTGACCGCTAAATTTGTTACGCCGGCTACTTTCCTATCGTTACAGATTGCACTTTTTTCCAGAGCGCGCCGCCATGCTAGAAGTCCCTCCTGCGCCCTCGCACCATAAAATGTCGCGACCACAAGTTATATTATATGACTCCACCAGAGCGTGCGGTCGCCGATCGGTTTCTACAACGGTTAACGTCGTTCATATTGTCTCTATAATAACACTAACGCACAGTGGTGGCCGAAAAATAATTCGGAGAGAGAAATGTGGAGCCCACCGCAGAATTACAACTTCAGTCCTCGGCTGCACACGGCCCGCATTGTAATATCGTTATTATCAGGAAATACGAATACCGGTACCATAACAACGCTGTTTTAATTTGTATTTTGTTTATGGCGGGCAATCAATTTAGCAGACTCAAGCGAATGCGATGTCCGCAGCGTTCGAAACCAGGGCGAGGTAACTTAGCCTTCCTACGTATAGCGTCCGTTATATTTCGGTAACATATCTACTTCGAACGTTATTTTCTTTATAAAATCCATTGCTTTACGTCAGCCGTGGCGAAAATGCTATCGTGCGCCGAGCCACTGTGTAAGCTGCAACGTGCATAGCACCTATGGAGGGAGGCGGACACCCGAAGGGGAATTGAAGCAACTGTCTGACATTAACGGTTTTTAATTTTCCTTACGTCAATCACTTAAATAAAATTATATAAGTACAAAGTTACAAACTAATGTTTAGTATGTGTAACGAAGAAAGAAATGAACAAAAAAAAACATAGGACACATTATCACAACCTAAAATTAATTGTCTTCAGGATGTCTCTGCGGCAGAGTTTCAAAATCAGGAATTATGTCACTTACTGCCAGTCGTAGTTGATCACGAAGGTATTTGTCCGTCAGTCGTGATCTGAATTTGGTTTTTACTATTTTCATTGTTGAAAATAATTTTTCACAAACGTAAGTTGTAACGAACATGGCTTCAACAGAGCAAGCGAAAGAACGAAGGTTCAAATATTTATTTTTTTGCCAAAGATTTGAAAAGTTCAACATTTGTCAAGTCCTTACATCTAGCTTTCATTTAACATCACATTGTAAATCTGTGAGTTTAAATTGAAGATCTAACCGCATTATTCGTACATCTGCTGAAAAAGGATCGACGTACAGAGATGATGATGATGATGATGATAATAATAATAATAATAATAATAATAATAATAATAATAATAATAATACTTAACCTTTTAATGTTTCATCAGTAACATGTAGTAACTTATAATGTCGTTTTATGTTATACAACCGTTTTCCTCGTAATACTTGTGAATAAATCATACATTTAATATTCTCATCATATTGTCAGCAAAAAATGCGTCCTCCCATCCTACTTGAAACTTTCGTTTTTGTAGAGGTACATGGTTTCGAGAGAGACATTGAGACGATACGCCACTCGCAGGTCAGAGACAAATATACATGGAACGGAGTTTGACTCCAGTGAGTGAGAGGGTGGGGGTTGTAGGTAGGAAGCGAGAGAAAAGCACTGCGAGCCACAATATGCTCCTGAGTCGCATTTTCACCGCGGCTGCTTTACGTCGTGAACCACATTACTGAAAAAGATATGGAACAAAAAATCTCGTTTCGTTTTTCCATTAATGTAACAATTGCGAACAGGCGATGTTATGTAACTAATATTTACAAAAAGTTTTACATTCAGAAAGGTCTGAGTTCAAAGCACGAAATGGAATTTGTGGTGAATAAAAAAAGTAGCCTAAGACTGTATCGACGACCTTCGCATCATTTCTCCAAAATTGCCTCATTTTATGAATGTAGAAGAGATAGGAACAAACCGTTATAACATAAGGAATGAGACATGAGAAGGTTTGGTGACTAGTCCTTCTGAGTTCACATAAACACTGTCATCGTTATGATTTAATAATGATAATCTCTATCATGTACTGAATAATCCAACTCACGGTGTCAGGGTTCACGTTATCGCTAGGGACCGTATTCTGTCCCAGGGCGTACGGAGATAAGGTTACTTGTTCATAGCAGGATGCGAATTAACGGGGGATGGGGGATTTCCCCCCGTCGGAAAGTTATCCCCCTCTCATAAATTCATATCAACTTCTATCCCCCTCACAAAATATAATTGTTTTAATACGAGTATATTTATAAAGTATAAAGTAAGCAAAGAAAATAATATTGATGTATTCTCAACACCAGCAAGCTGACAACAATCAATAACTTAGGAATTACACATCTTATCAAGCCTGATCATGGATATAAGTAATTATTATTATGATCAAGATGCAAGACAAGCAACGCAGTGTTGAGCCGTAGCGAATGAGGTAGAGGTCGCCTCTGTCGTCACCAGTCTGTGCAGTGATGCAGTGCATTGCGATACGGTTGAGTGCTGTACTGTTCAGCACGCCGCATCACGACCTTAACCCAGCATGATGAATTGATATGGAAATTAATGTTGGCGAAATGAGTCCGAGGTCCAACGCCGACGAGGTATTCTGTATCTTAGGATTCTATCCCCCCTCATCAGAAATATTTTTTTTTAGTTGGTTATTTAACGACGCTGTATCAACTACTAGGTTATTTAGCGTCGATGAGATTGGTGATAACGAGATGATATTTGGCGAGATGAGGCCGAGGATTCGCCATAGATTACCTTGCATTCACCTTACGGTTGGGGAAAACCTCGGAAAAAACCCAACCAGGTAATTAGCCCAACCGGGGATCGAACCCGCGCCCGAACGCAACTTCAGAGAGGTAGGCAAGCACCTTAACCGACTGAGCCACGCCGGTGGCTTCAGAAATCTTAATTCGCACCCTGGTTCATAGGCTATATTGCCGTGACGTCATATTTGGCGCGTGGCACAGGAACTATCAGGGAACATTTGCATTTTGTTGTGCTGCAGTTGAATTTCTATTCCTGATTCAAAACTAGACCCACAGAATGTTGAAAATGCATTCTAGTGATAACGATTGATCCTGCGAAGACCTTTCCTACAATTTAAATTATTTGTTCACATATTTATTTCATTTATTTTTATTGGTACTGGCAGAGTTAAAGCCAAAAGGCCTTCTCTTCCACTCATCTAGTATAAAAACGCATAGCAAATATAAGTAACATCAATACAGAAAAGAATGTAGGCATAATAATAATAATAATAATAATAATAATAATAATAATAATAATAATAATAATAATAATAATAATAATTAGGCCTAATACTCGTAAGAGTAAAGGTAGGTATGTTTAGTTACGAGTAACTCTAAGAGTTAAACAATTACAATTTAGTGTTAAAGAAGGCAATTTGGATTGAAAGAATGATTAACATAATCAAGTGCAATTGATATATTAAAAATTAATATTCAACAAAAGTAATACTCTATTTGAAGAAAGATCATATTCTAGAGACGAAAAGCATCTTTCTGACAATCGGCTTTTGCAAGTAGGCCTAGTCAATATCTCACAGCCCTTTAACTATGTACACTAAAGTACGGTATTTTCACTATTACACTATCATAAAGAATGAAGGCTTGCATGGGTCAAACATTATTTACACTTGTACACAATTTACAAAGTAAGTAGGCTATAGTATTATGAAATAAAATACCTTGCATCACTGTACATAAGCTTAATAGTGTAAGTAATGTTTGATCATTGTAGGCCTACATTCTTTATTATAGTATAATTAGAAAAAAATAGCGAGTTCTAATGCAAATAATTTAAATTAAAAGTATTAGTGTAATTGTTGAACTGGTCCGTGTTTTGATCTGCCCCGCTTGACGAAACAAGAGTTGCGTCAGTCTTCAGTCAAGTACTTCCCTTGCTAGATGCTCGTGTGTAGTCTACTTAAAAACTCTAGTAATACTCAACCTTGTAGCCTCCTGGGGCAATGTAGTGTCCCTAGTTAACACCATCATGGGTTTCTTTATCATATATCCAGCAAGCTTACTATACCACAAGGATACAGGAGAGTACGAACAGATAAAGTGGGACGCACCTTCAGTGCTTTTGATATAAAAACTCCACTGTGCCGAAATAAAATCATTGCTGCTGGGTTTATGGCCACATCGGCACAAAATGTGATTTAGGCTAATACAACAATCAGAAACATTGACATTAACATTAACTTCGGCACTGGTTCAAACAGCCCCATGTTATTGCCAGTGATGTAAGCTAGTTCAAGAATGACTGTGGTGGTGCAGTTTGTGGTGATGGTGGTGGTAGGCCCTAGTAGTGGTGTGGTGGTGGTGGTGGTGGCGATGTTTGTGTTTTGGTTACATTTGTGTTGTTCTTAGTGGTGGTGGTCATAATAAATCTGCCATATTCTCTTACTTTAATTATGGCCGGTTTCACCAATGTTCGTTATAATTTTAACGTCCCGTTAAATAAATTAATGATGCAATTCCTATCAAGTAGATTAATTCAATTTACAAAGAAATGCCTCTGACATGACTACTTCCTAAAATCAACTCTTTACTCTTATTATTGATCAATCGAACTCAAAATATGACACAGTTATATAGATGTCACTATCAACTTCAAGGTTGACACGATATTCAGGTCTTGGTCTTCCTGGTTTTATGGTTTGTAAGTAACGTTATCTTTGGCAACCTCTTTTCATTCGTTCTTCGATATGATAATATCAGTTTTGTTTTTGTTCCTCACTTCTTTCATTTTATGTTGCAGCTCCCTTATGCAGTATAGCCCATGTATTTCATTGTTTGTCTAAAAGAGTGAATCCTGACACTAAACGCAGAAATCTCATCTCTTGTGAAGTGCACAACAGCAAAACAGGCAGAAGCGGCAGCTTCTGTTGTAGGGATGGCAGTTTCCTTGTGTAACATCTTCCTTACTTACACTTTTCAGATTAGCCAGAATTACATGAAAGGAATCAAGACACATTTAGATAATGGACAATTGAAAATGAGTTAACTTTTGAATATATAAAATATATTTCGGCTCTGATGTTTCAACTTTCGTTTGCACAATTTTGTATAGCTCAACTAAAATACACTTGTAAATTGAATTAATATATTTACTCTGTATTGTACGTTTTTATATAGCTGAACTGATGTATTGTTAATGATTGTAAATTGAAGTAATTTGCATGATATGCATTATCTATTTTTGTATGTCTCAAATCATTGAATTGTTTCTACTTTTAAATTGAATTATTTACTTGCTGTGCGTTATATTTTTATAGCTCGACTGACGAATAATTGTTTAGGTTTGTAAATTGAATCATCTGCTTGCTATGTACTGTATATTTTTTTGTAGAACCACCAACGTAGCTCAGTCAACAGATTCGTTAGCCTGTTGATCTGGAGCTGTACTCGGGCTTGGGTTGGATCCCCGTTGGGCAATTACTGGTTGGTTTTTTCCCAAGATTTTTCTAAACTATAAGACAAATATCAGATAATCTGTGGCGAATCCTCGGCCTCACTCCATTTCGCCTAAAAATTATAATCTTGTAAAATTTTGATTTGTTCCACATCTTGAAGCTTCGATGCTAATGTATTTATTTTTTTTATTTTATTGGGTTATTTTACGACGCTGTGTCAACATCTAGGTTATTTAGCGTCTGAATGAAATGAAGGTGATAATGCCGGTAAAATGAGTCCGGGATCCAGCACCGAAAGTTACCCAGCATTTGCTCGTATTGGGTTGAGGGAAAAACCCGGAAAAAACCTCAACCAGGTAACTTGCCCCGACCGGGATTCGAACCCGGGCCACCTGGTTTCGCGACCAGACGCGCTGACCGTTACTCCACAGGTGTGGACGATGCTAATGTAAGATCTATGGAATACAATAAATGAAATGAAATGAAATGAAAAAATGAAACCACTAACATTGAAAATCAGTGAAATATTAAAGTGGGATTTGTAGCATTGAGGCGGTCTCCGTTCGTTTGAGATAATATTCCACCATTTGATTACCACCGCTCCACGAGGAAGTGGTAGTACTCAGATGTAACTACAGTGAAACCTCTCATTTACGGACATCGAAGGTACGTAACAATCTGTCCGCATCTGGGAGGTGTCCTTTATTGGGAGGGAGGCTCCTCAATCTAACAGTTAATTTATAATATGCAATCTATATCCCTTCACGTTTTAAATTAAATATGTTATTGTAGTTTAATTCTAAATAAGTCTACTGTACTACAGTAAATTCTTTGCAACTTTGAACTACAGTAGATAAGATCGAAAAAGGAAAATACAGTACTGTGCCATGCAATTTTATTCTAGGTCTACAGTTATGCAGTACTGTAATTTACAGTTTTCAACTTAACCTTTACGTTCAGGTGCCATGTCTCTCGAAACAGAACAACTGATTGAAATGAAGAGAATAATCCTACTAACCTTATCGAATACAATTTCACTGTCGCAGAATCCTTAGACCCATCAGACAGGTTAAATTTTATGACTTTGTTTACCCACCCGCTTCAGCTAACAAGGGGTAGCCCTTCTGGGCTAGTGGTAGCCTACAAGACCCTTATAGTCTTCTTTCATGTTAAGGAATTTCTGTACAGTTCTCAAAACTAAATTGTCCATTTTTGTAACACATCAGGTCTTGAAATCCAAGTTCTGTCCGCAGTCAGGAGGTAAAGCAAGCTTTAGGACTGTGAAACAGCTGTCCGTGTCCGTGTCTGAGAGTGTCCGTAAACGAGAGTTAAATTTATCATTATTTCTATATTATATCAGTTGGGACATAAAAATCTGTCCTTATATGAGGAGTGTGCTTATCTTGGGGGTGTCCGTAAGGAGAGGTTTCACTGTATTAGGACTTGGCAGTTAGTGAATCGTGCTGGACAGAGATTAAAAGCAAGTCTCTTAAGGATCCTTGCCATTTGTCAAGACTGAGTTCTTCATCAAATGCATATTGTTAAATTTTGAAAGCGAGATAACTGGAACATCTTTCTGTCATGAAAGTCGAGACATACCGAACATAATTTCACTTTTATGTGGCACTTTGTAAACCGGCCGCCAACCATCCTCTCCTAGTTGTATTCTGCATCCGCAAACTCTGTCCTCGGGGATGCTTCGACGACGTAAAGGCAGACCACGGGCTTAGAACAAACCGATGTTGCGATTACAGTCATGCCTGTGTTTGTTTTCGAGGGGACAACGCGCGCATTGTTTCTCTTCCAATCTCCTCCCCTCTCAATAGAGCTGGAAATTCAACGGTAAAATTGCAGATTACATTTTGTTTAGCATTGTGGACTTGTAATGGTTTGTGTATCGTGCTTGGTGTCTCCGCCTTCCCCTCCATAATGTTGCTCCCCTTGTTATATCCCTCGTACGAGCCGTCATGGACCCTAATCTGTTATAAGGATAAGAATGAATTGTTTTCTATACGTTCATAGAGCCGAAAACTCACACCTGACTTCTAGTGAAAGAATTGCAACACACGTTTAATGTTTGTAATGCTTCGATTGAATTAGATTAAAAGTAAAGAACTTGTTGAAAACACCACAAAACACTCATTAGATATAGGCCTATTCCTCATGTCTTATGTTGACTGAAGAGAGCTAAAACTTGTTTTTAATTAAATAAAAGCAGGTACACAAACATACAAACGATTATTCATAAGATGCTTTTATTTAGAAACCAACCTAACCTAACCTTTTATCTTCATTTTGCTTGTGATCGATAAGGCCAATATTTGTTTTCAAAGTACTAAATGACTATTACTTTCCCTCTGTAACTAAACCATTTTCTCCATCACAGTAACTCTGATTTGTATCTTAACTAAAGAATGAAATTGTTCATTGCCCTTCTTCCTTCATACGGCTATATAGGGCAAGTGTATTTTATACTTTCTAATAGGGTCTAATATCTTACCCAGATATTCGTTTCGGTTGACAAATTGTAAATGAAATGTAAATATCAGTCCACAATAATTTCGTGACAACGTTACAATTTTCGCAGAACAAATTAATGTTGTCGAAAGGAATGGTGGATTATATCGAAGAGTTGTACTTTGGACTTCATCTATTACTGGTAAAGAAAGTAATGGTGAAAAATGTGTGCCTTCCCCTCAAGGATGTTGCGCAAAACGATCTTGAAGAATAAAATAAAAGTGAAAGACAGAGAAAAATGGAAACTATACACAGGCTGTACTAAGTTGTTCAGGTAAATATACCTGCTGCTCCGTAATCAATAAGGGCAGGAAGGAGAGTTGCATGAGCTCTAGCTGAAGTGACACCCACCTCACTTCGATAGCACCGCCCCACTTAAGGGACTTAGGAAAATTGTGAAGACAAGAAAAGCAGAAAAATGTTCGCCACATTAGGAAACGTAGTGTCGGTCGATCGTAGACCGTTGTAATGGCTCGGCTGTGTTGTGTGAAGCTATCCGTAGATCAGTAGTGTCAGAGTTGTAAGCTCCAAAACCAGTTGTGGAGCTAGAGTCGGAGCGTGAACTTGCTTATGTCTGTGGAAACACCGCAGCACGCAACGAGTCTAGTGGAGCGCTCAGCTCCATTTAGTCTCTGTCGGACAACGCTGCCGGAGATAAAAGAAGCCTTTTTTTTTCGGTTTGGATCGTAAAAGGAAGAGAAATGCGGAAAAGGCAGTAAGAAAGAGAATTATGCAAGGAAAGAACAAAAATACGTAATGTAACACAAGTCTGCACACATAGAATTGGCCGCGTAAATTACGTCGTGCATTTTTTACGTGTTATGCGTAATTTATGTCGCGTAAGAAACTAATTTTAATTTCTAAGCGGCTTAAAATTATTTTCATGGAAGCAAATTAATAAGGCACCATTCTTCTGTGTTTGAAGACTCTGTTTCTGTGTTCTTAATTATCGAGCCACAAAATATACATTTTACTCAGTTTTTAATTTCAAGTTCTGTGAGAATAAAACCAAGTTGGCATGCTTGCTGTGCACGATACGTCGTCTTCAACTTTTGTTAAATACTGGTTCTTAGTAATTTTAAAATCACTGATACCATTAGACCTACTGAACGATTCCGAACTATGCTAGAGCTGAAGTTTATTATGTCACTCCATTCTTTTAGGCCCGATTGTATAAAACTCCCTGACTAAAGATCAACTTTGATCGAAGATCGAAAATTGAACCGAGTTCAGACACTTCTTCTATTGTATAAAACTTTTCTGCGATCAAATTTCCTTGGTTCAAATGCAATCTAAGTTCACGTGAAAAGGATTTGGCAACATCGCATAAACAGGTGAAATACGTGATGCGCGGACCATGTTATACAGGTTTGTTCAGTGTTGCCAATCTAGCGACTTTAACTCTTTTTCAACAACAATTTCTTTTAACTTTTATATTGCTTAAATAGGGACTTAGTGACCTTTTTAGCGCCCCATAGTGACAAAATTTAATCTTTCTTTGTTGATAATGAGAAATCTAGCGACTTTACAACTACTTTTTGGCGCCTCTCCGTATTACACTCTGTTGGAGACACTGGTTTTTTTGTACAATGTAAATAATGGCGGACAATAAGAAGAAGGTTGACTCAAGTTGTTGTCATGTTATGGTGTTTGATACTGCTAAACATAATAAAGCTTTATAAAACGACAATTTTCGTTTAGTAATACAGTTAATTGAACATTTATGAATGTACATATCATATCCATTAATAATTAATGGTTGTTATAAACATAATATAATTATAGGTTATGTTATTTGATACTGCTGAACACGATAGAGCCTTATAAAATATAAGAATGTTTGTGTATTAAGGCAAGAAATTGAAAGAAATATAAATAAATGTACCTAACATATCTATTAATATTAATAATAATGGATATTTTATTTGCACAATCTGTCACTCGTATATTTCAAACAGAAAAGAAATAACTGAACTTGGATCATCTAACTTAATCGGAGAAATTTCTTCAGTCAAAGTTGACTTTAGTTTGAGACAAATTAATCTCAGATTAGACTTTATACAACACAAAATTCCAAGTTCAGCTGAAACAAGGATCAATTTAACCTCTGATCTAAGATTAAATGGTTTATACAATCGGCCCTTAAAGTTTCTAGACTGTCAGATCAAAATATAATCAGAAACAATCTAGAAGAGTGTAGTAGAAGTGAAAGTTTCCTTCTCTGACAAAGTACCCACAGGGGGTTCTCAAGAGGGCAACAGATTTTGTGTTTTCTCTTTTAATATTGGTCTCTCTGAACAGGACTTCTTCGCTCAGCGGATAGAGGAAAATAAATGAAGTCGGCATTACGCTCACAACACTATCCTTTATCACAATAATGTAAGAAATTCGGCAGAGAATGTAAAGACAAAAAATGCCAGTGGGGAACCATGGGAAACACAGTGACAAAAGAACGTGATGGAAAACATCGGCATCCTCTGAAACCCTGGGATCAGTATCGGCGCGGCGGGTAGCTAAGCAACACGCGGAAACTGTTTGGTGTCGGCGTGGCGTTTCAAACGTAGAAGAAATGAGGACAATATGAAGAGTTGGAATGAATTACCACAAGAAATGTGGATCGTTGAAGACAACTCTGCATTCAGCAATTCTAGTGGGACAAAATGTGCCAAAAGACTCAAACCGTGATGTTAATAATAATAATAATAATAATAATAATAATAATAATAATAATAATAATAATAATAATAATCTATAAGTACTAATAATAAATCTGTAGCCGAAATTTTTCTGGTAATTTTCGATTTTCCAAAAATAATTGGTCCTAACATATATAATTAATCACCCTGAAACCAAAAATCGCTTTTTTGAAATTTGTGTTTCTATGTCTGTCTGTCTGTCTGTCTGTCTGTCTGTCTGTATGTATGTTTGTTACCTTTTCACGCGATAATGGCTGAACGGATTTCGATGAAAACTGGAATATAAATTAAGTTCGTTGTAACTTAGATTTTAGGCTATATGGCATTTAAAATACATTATTTAAAAGGGGGGTTATAAGGGGGCCTCAATTAAATAAATCGAAGTATCTCGCTTATTATTGATTTTTGTGAAAAATGTTACATAACAAAAGTTTCTTTAAAAATAATTTCCGATAAGTGTTATTCCTTGAAAAATTTTGTTAGGACTGATATTTAATGAGATAAATGAGTTTTAAAATTAAAATAACTGCCATCTAAGGCCGTGTAATGAATTAAAAAACAAATGACTTCGTCTATAAGGGGCCTTGGACAGCAACAATCGAAAGCTATGAAAAATAGCCTACAGATGATGTTTCTGTGTTTGTATGAAGTAATATCGGAAGATAAATTAACCGATTTGTATTATTAATTATTAATTCACCATTGGAAAGTGTAGTTTCTCTAGATGGACATAATGCTATAATGTTATTACAGTAACTTCTGGGTGAATCGAGGACAGGTAATATTAAAATAGCTTCTTATGCACAGAAAACTTGATAGGCTATTCTGTATATTCGTTTCCTGTATTTCCTAAAATAATTTTTATGACCAAATGAGTGGTCTCTGGATCAAAATGATCGCATTTTAATTATGCAAATACAATTTAAATTAAGTAACATAATAAACGATTTATCCTTATATCAAACACGAATGTTCCCTGGATCAAATGTCCTATTTTAATTATGTAATTACTTTATATTTATTTCTAACGGGTGCAGCGGAGCGCACGGGTACGGCTAGTAATAATAATAATAATAATAATAATAATAATAATAATAATAATAATAATAATGCAACAATAAGTATGGTGGTGCTGATTTAAATATGAAGACCGACCCGACCGCAGGGGGCGGCCTGCTGTCAGGGTGTGCTGGAGCGGATAATTTGATTGGATGCACTGTTGCTTGTTTGTCATCCAGGAACACCTGCACACCATTACGAAAGATGACGCGGACCTACTTTTCGTCGCATCCCCTGCTTAATGAATGATGTTACTCGTATTACAATGCTCGCATGCGAAGTGTAAACCTGAAAATAGGGCTGGAGTTCTGTTTGTTCGCGACTAAATAATAGCAAACAAGAGATTTTTACGCTATTGAGCGTCAGAGGAGTGCAGTCTGCCAGGAACAGCGCTCACTGTGCAGGAGTGAGCAGGAAAGACAGTTTTCTCGAGTCGCACCCGTCTGCCGTGTCGTCACTGCCAAGTATTCCTGCCGTCTGTGGCAAACAGATTGCCAAGGAACTGCGACGCAGTACAGCTTTCAGCTCTTTTTGTTTGTTCGGATGGGCTGGCGTGACGTTCGCCTTACGGTTGGAAAACCTCGGTAAGAACCCAACCAGGTAATCAGTCCAAGCGGGAATTGAACTCCGGATCGGCAGGCAAATGCGAGCTACGCCGGTGGCCTACTGATAATTCTATCCTCGAATACTTTACCACGTTCATCCGTTGAATAATCTATTGCATGTAGCGTAATGTCGCAGAATTGTGTTGGAGAGAGAACGTGGTTTTCTCTGACTACAGTATATTTAGCTTATTATATATTTTAAAGCATTTTTATCAAGTGGCGAGGTAATTGTCCCAACCACGATTTGAATTCGGGCCCGCTCGTTTCACGGTCAGATATGCTAACCGTTACTCCACAGCGGTGGATTGTTGAGACTCTGGAAAGGAATTTGGACCTGAATGTGAATCAACAACGGCAGGAACAGGAGATATCAGCAATATTAGATGAATATCGCGTCGGATAAACAACTTTCTGTCGTACCAGGAAAACTAGAATTCGATACAATGTAGAGAACAACAACTTGTCATGCAAAACTCCTGTTTGGCATGCTGAGGCTCAGAAGAATACTCATCAGCGCCTACTTACCAGTGAAGGTTACAAGAGAGCCGTCAGAATTATCATATAATTAGAAAAATATGTGAAAATGGACTATTTGCAATATTCATATTCTTCGGAACGTGTTGCAGAAGAATTTACCCTCTGAAAGATCTCCTCAGGGACCTGAATGCAGCCTGCCTATTATTATTATTATTATTATTATTATTATTATTATTATTATTATTATTATTATTATTATTATTATTATTATTATTGTTTTTATATTGGGAAGATTGTCTGAATTTCGCCATGAAATTATATGACATTCGCCCGACAGTATACCAACTTTCTGAAGAAATCAACAAGGTAATCGACTCAATCTGGATATGAACCCACGCTACTAGACGGTATCTTGTCAGATTTTTCCTTCGACCCTCTCGCTGTCGTGTGTAATGGACAGTTCCAATAATAACTGTAATTAGAAAAAATTCTGATTTGTAAGACAAAGGACATTGGAACGAGTTTTATGCCAATAATTATTATTCTCTACTTCGCCAAATTTCGCTTCTGACTTTATTGAACAAAATTCGCTGTTAAACAACATACTGCGTCCTCGTGCTGAATATATTAATGTATTTAATATAGGCTGCGTGGACTGGAAGGGCTCTGTTTCCTCTAATAATACTGCGTAAGCTTAACGGAAAGCAAAATGTTTCGCCACAACATAGCCCGCCCACCTCCAGACCGAACTCCACTGTTTTACGATATATAAACCTTGTGTGAGCCCATCCTCCTGTGTTCCGGCAACGTAATTACACGATGCTCCGTCTCGAAGCCACATGCCCCTGTGGTTATGCAATATTCAGTACGAGTACCCTACAGTACTTTGTTTCGCGCAGTAGTCATCCAGACCGGGCAGCCATTGAACCAGTGCTCGGAGGTTGCGAGTTTTTAACTCATCCCCCGCCCCTGTATGTGCTTACGTTTAAAATGTTTGATATACGTCAAAGGGTTAAAAATGAATAATTTGCCATTTCCCTTTTGTTTCAATCCTTTCCTTCTAGTTTAAATTCGTATGAGAGACTTTTTACCTGTGATCGTGTAACAAAGTTTCGATAGGATTTTATGATGAATAGACACAGTTACTCCCTTTCCACAGGCACTGAAGTATTAAGCTGGTAGCTAATTCCACCTTCGATTTCAATCTGGTTTAGGCAGTACGCTATTAATGAACTTCTTTGAGTATTTTGTAAATCTTGAATCTACCTGCAAAATAATCGGAAGTTCGCATCCTACTTTGCAATGTGGCCGTGTAGCTAGTGGTCGTCAGCACTCGCTGAGATGGGTAAAGGGTAAGCGGAGCAACATGATTTGCCCCGTCGTGTAGCAGGAAGAGGCAGAGAGCATACCCGCATGCACGCTGGTGCTGTAAGAAACCTGCGGGTAAGAGACGCTAGCACGAGATTGCAGTGAGCTGACGACCGCTGGACTGCAGCCTACAAGACTTTGTGGACTGTGACAATAGCTTCCACTTAGCATAATTAAATTTATGGGAAACATCCATCACCGTCCTCTGACTATTCTTACACAGGGACATCATTTTATTTTTACTAACACTTCTAATATTAACCTGGCTATACCTTTGGATTAACGGCTGAGAACCGGAAACACCGTTTGTTTCCCCTTCCACGACTGGAGTTCGATGATACTGGCGTAAAATACAAACAAATCACTTTATTAGGTATAGGAGGGAAGAAAAGTAGTTCATCCATCTACGCAAACTAGGAAATATCGCGATTTCGAGTTTGATAATTGCCATTAGATTTTTGTTTAATCAAAATATAGTTTCGTATTCACAATAAGTGTTTTACTCACGAATTGAGCTATCCATTCGGACATATTCATTATACAGTGTAGGCCTATATTATACTGTCTACAGCACATTAGCGTACAATATAGAGAATGAAGTTAAATTGAAAAATAATCATAATATGGATATTTAAACACATTTTAAAAAATGGTGGCCGTTCATTTCGATACAGGCTTCAGTTCTTTTGTCCATATTATCGCACTATAGACTATTGTACCTAATTCCAATTACCAGTTTCGTCCTTCGTACTAGTAACTCATGTTGAAATAATTCTTTACCTACTCTATAAAAGAGTATCTTAAGTACTGTAAATTCAATCTTCACTTCTGCCCGATCCGAAAAGATAAAATTACTCACACATGCTGTCTACTGTCCGTCCAAATGATTTTGTCGCAGGGTCGTAGAGAGGAGGGAAATCACGAGACTTAATTACTTAACTTTATTTAAGTTATTTTAAACAGTTGTATAACATTACGTAAACGTCCAATTCCTAACAGAAATTAATGTTTTCAGAAAAGAGTTAAGACTGCTCAGTCACTAGCCTTTACAGAGGGACGAGCAGAAGAGGGTGGGGAAAACCGGGATGCGACGTAGGCAAACGGACGACAGTACCTGTGCGAAAATATGATTCAATATTGAAAGCTCTTTCGTCACTGGAAAACACGAACATATTTCTGGAACGTACTATACTTACAAACTCAGTACTGTTTACTATGACCGTAAGGCGACTTTGACTGCATACACGGGCTTGGTTCTGTGTGGAGGATGGTTGGAAGTTTACTAGTTGTGGAGGTGGGAGTGAAGTATATTCAAAAACTCAGGTACCATAAAAATTGAAGTAAAAATAAAATGATGTCCCTGTACAAACTGACTCCACGGATCATTTTTTTTTTTTGCTGTTATTTAGACCTATACTCGCTTTAACATCTCTAGTCATATCGCGAGTTAATTTTTTGGGTGAAATCCGAAGGCTTGTGTACTATTGTTGAGACTGGTTCTATTGTTGTGAACTAGATGGCGTCTGTAGTGTGTTGCTGTTTGTTATGAGTATGATTTTGGTGATGAATGAAGCCGGTGACATTCAGGGATATTGGGCCCGAATTTCCTGGCATTTGCTTTACTGTTGAGGGAAAACCCTGAGAAACCTCAACCAGAAAATTCAACCCAACCGGGAATTGAACCGGGACCCTCTGCGTAAGAAACCAGCATGCTGACCCCTACACCATAGAGATGGTCTACACGGATCATTATGAAGCGAACGCCAGGTTTCATTGAAGTCTAAGTTATTTCTCAAAGTCATTAAAATAAGGCATTAACTCGGAAGACGTGACCGTTGGTACTAATTTGCATTTCGAACATTTCAAATTGGTAAACTTGTCGCATTACAGAGTGAGTTATAACGCATTATTAGCAACATTAACAGGGTTGCGCATAATTTAAAAAATATAGAACTTTTTAGCGGACAGTCAAAAGTTTAAAATGAAATCGGTCTAGCTTAGTATACGATACTGAAATGGAAACAGTTTCATAATAAACGAAACGAGAACTTTCGAATTGAAGTTTCACTGGCACCAAGCATGTCAGACAACATGGCGCTAGAAACTATCGAATGTTCGTCGCGGTAAATCGAAACCAAACATTTGCAGTATCAAAATACTTGAATCTACGTAAAGATCAATTTTTGGCCTTACGGAATGTATCTGTTTTTTTAGTAAGTTATTTTACGACGCTGTATCAACATCTCAGGTTATTTAGCGTCTGAATGAGATGAAGGTGATAATGACGGTGAAATGAGTCCGGGGTCCAGCACCGAAAGTTACCCAGCATTTGCTCATATTGGGTTGAGGGAAAACCCCGGAAAAAATCTCAACCAGGTAACTTGCCCCGACCGGGAATCGAACCTGGGCCACCTCGTTTCGCGGCCAGACGCGCTGACCGTTACTCCACAGCGTGCAGGAATGCATCTGTTATGGTAACCGTTATTAGAAGAGAAAAATTCGCTCCGGCGGCTGGGATCGAATCCGGGTCTTCGGTTCTACGTACCAAGCGCTCTACGCTCAGTGGTTAGAGCGCTTGGTACGTAGAACCAAGGTCCAGTGTTCGATCCCCGGCGTCGAGCGAATTTTTCTTCTCTAATAACTATTGTTACCATAACAAATAAATTCTGTAGGACCAAAAATTAATCTTTACGTAGATTCTTCGCTCAACAGTGCATATACTGTGAAATCCCGGTTACCAAGTCACTCAATTGAGTGCGCTCCTTCTATAGCCTAATGGCAGTTGACTTAATATAGTAGCCTATGTCTATATGTCGACATAGAGTAAGGCACAAAGGGGAAAACGTTAGAGGAGGGGGATTCAATCCGGTGCTGTGGATTGAACGTCGGCTTAGCTCATTGGTTAGAGCGCTTGGTATGTAGAACCAAGGACCCGGGTTCGATCTTCGGCGCCGGAGTGAATTTTTCTCCTGTAATAATTAAAATACTCGAAGTTGAAATGTAGGCTATCTTAATTAGGCTATGCGAACGTTCAACCCTCTGTCATGCACGGACGCGTGTTGCAATGTAATGCAGGAGATTACGTCTTGTATTCGCTCATATCCCATGCACCCTGCGTATGTTCTGGACTCTGTGAAATGTTATTCACTTCACTCTTAATGCATCTACAAAACATGCGTTATTAATTTCCTTATTAGGCCTACATCTGCAGTGATAGCAAGAAAGTGCATCTTATCGCTGCAGAATCATACAGAACGTTTCTTTAAATAAGAGTGCGTGTTGCTATAGCAAACAATTGACAAATAGTTTAGAATTGGAGTTTTATATCAAGTACTGGGGAGTGACATAAAATGTATCTATAAGACAGGGATATAAGGAAAGAAAAAACAACAAACATTTCAAATTATCTGTGTAATCATCTGAAGAGAAGACAAGCATCAAAGTCAAAAGTAGTCTGAGGTAACTTAATGCAGGAATCGGGCTTCAATATGTAGTGGGCAAATGGAATGCATGGCGAGTTTCCATCGTCACAATGTTTACCGGATCTCAGATTTTCAAATAAAGAACAGTCTTCCTTTAATCAATTTATTTAACTGTCAGTCACTGTTCTACATGTCATGAGTGAAAGTTTTAGTATGATGACATTTAGATTTTAATTTACCAGGTGAAACTTTTTCTGTTTTTAATCCCTTTGTCTTGTTTTTTATTCTTTTTCTCTATTTTAAATCTTATAACTTCACTGTTCGAAAGTACCTAGGTATAGTCTTGCAATTTTACGACTAGTGTTCTGTTTATATTAGTATGTAGAAAATTTTCATAATTTTCAATATGTCTACATATTGACTGATTACGTTTTTAATAATTTTAATATCCCACTTGTTATAAGAGAGCTATTACTGTTTTCTGTTGAAAAGTTTAAGTTTTTTTAACTATTATCGAAGACATACGCTTCAGGCATAATATCGATGACGTCATAGTTGCTTCCAAGTACAAGAGGTATTATCACTGAGATGATACAGCCAACAGTGACGTAAAGAACGCGTGTCTTTGTCGTGGAGTTGCTGGCGCACTTCCTCTCATCCGCAGTAGTTACAGTTCAACTCTTCTTGGTCACGCAGTCAACCATATCAGGAAGGAACGGCACAAGAAGGTGAAGTCTAGTAGGAAGGGGGGTTGTAAGGAGTTGGAAGAGAATCCAAGTGGAAACTTGACACAGCATCCTATGCAGTATTAGGGATGAGGTTGATAGAGCTGAAGGGATGTGGGGAGAGGATTTGCCTGTAAGGTGCTGTTGTCGCAATAGGGGGTATAAATGCGCGTACAGCGAACACAGGAGAGCGGAAATTCGTGTGCTAGTTCCTACTTCGTCTTGCTTAATAACAACTTGACTGCTCACTGTCTTGGTTTATGTACAAAAATTCAGTTTCTCACAGGGCAACAATGAGAAGTGATAGTGGCTCGACACTATTCATTCGGAAATAGAATCAGCTTCATTGCCAAAATGTGTAGACAGGAATGCCGAAACGAATTATACTGTATTGCACGCTGCATGACGGAATTGAACTTCTGAAACGTCGAAGGTATTTAATTTCTCTAGCATGTCGAAGGAGATCGCGATCCTCGCTGCATTACGTAAAGTCACGGAATATCACAACCCGACTGCATCAGTTGCAGAAGAATGTAGACATTCGGGGGAATATTTATTTGTACAGGCCTGTCTTGGATTTCAAGAGCATAAATAAGCAAAGAGCTGACGATTATTGGCAGAAAAATTATATTGTAGAAGGGGAAACTGTTATAAAGTTCGTCGTCAAGAATGTTGTATGAGTTTATATCGAATCTGTATTGATAATGGAGTCCTGCCTAACCTGCAGTGTTGTAATGCTATTAGAGAAGTTTTAACGCGTTAACTTTCTACAGGGTGTTGAAATAAATAGTAACACACATTTTGTTGTTATGCAATATGTTGCCCAGCACCAGTTTTATGCAGGTGGGCGGAAAGTAACTCCCTACTGGAAATAATTGTTAATAAATTTCGTATATATTAATGTATTGTCATGAAACTCATAGGTAGAAAGTGACCCACAATGGTACATCCCAAGGCACTGCAGAAAATGTGCTATTGTTATGGGATGTTCACCTGAAGTCCACCAGATGATCACAGTCTTACGCCGATAATGCGGCTTCTAGGGACGAATGTTTCAATCCTCCTTCGGATCCTGTAGCGGGTAAGACCACTTTCACTAGGCACCTGTCTGTCGTTTTGACGTTTTAGGGCTTCTGGTGAACACATCCCGTACCAATTGCACATTTTCTCCTGACCTGGATTCGAAGGACGACCACTTCACAGATCCTTGTTCATGATATGATTTTGTAATGGCAATTCTTGATGGTATTGGGCTTCCCTGCAGCGCGAGTCCCGCACACTGTCTGCGTGACGGAACGCCAGACTTGGTAATGAACGGACAAGTGAGCTATTTCGTGTCGTGCGATGTGCCACTTTCTACCACTGTAAAGGAAACATCCTGTAGGCTAAGTTTCATGGCAATACATTAATATATACCACATTTATTAGCGATTTTCCGCTCACGTTTAAAAGAATTTGTGGAGAGTGATGTCAGTGTAAACTGGTAGAGTGACCATGCAGTAATGACTGCTTGTGACAGGTTCATTACTATTATTATTATTATTGTTGTTATTATTATTGTTATTATTATTGTTGTTATTATTGTTATTATTATTGTTATTATTATTGTTGTTATTTCTATTATTATTGTTATTATTATTGTTATTATTATTATTATTATTATTATTATTATTGTTATTATTACGATATTATTATTGTTATTATTATTATATCTGAAAATATATCGATAACGACACTTACTTTTAGAATTATAACTAATACGTTATAGGCCTAATACCTAACTTGTATCTTAATTTATCGATGCATAATTAGTGACTTCATTAGCTATAAATATTAATGATATTGGCAACATGATAAGGAAATTAATTCTTCTCAACTGTGTGAAACGTACAATAGAACAGATGGACCATCTTCATGACAGTCTGTACGGTTATTTAACTTCTGTCACTTAACTTAAGGAACTGTAAATTATTAAATGTAGTAATTGGATAGTTAAAAGTGTGGACGAGTTTCATACAATGCCACAGAGAGCCAGAAACACTTGCACATGTCCTGGGCTCTTGTCCGCACGGTGAAGTACTCCGTAACTCACGACACCATAGAATTCGTTCGATGATCGCCGAACAGTTTAGATCAATAAATTTTCAAGTGTTCGAAGAAGTTCACGGACTGGCAGACAATGGCAGTACAAGAAGAATAGACATGATTGCCATCCCGCCAAATAACAACAATGGCTACATCATCGATCCCACCGTTAGATTTGAAAAACAAAAGAGCCAACCTGAAGATGTAAATAGGGAAAAAAACGACATCTATGTACGTACCGTTCCATATTTCATGGACAAATACGGTCTACAACAAATTGAAGTAATAGGCCTTATGGTTGGAGCGCGCGGAACTATTCCCGGTTTCTTCTTCCAGACCTGGCAACGTTTCGGCCTACAGAGGAAGGCAATTGATGACATCGTTCTTGCAGCTCTGAGAGGATCAATATTTATACTCCACAACCATCTCTACGGTCAACAATGATCTTCAACTAATTAATTAGTAGCTACTTATTTATTCAGTCATTTCTTGTCGTTGTTGTAAGACTCCCTTCAACTTAAACGTATGTATATTATTTATACTTCCAACTGCCTATTGCACAATATGCTCTGTCTTTGTGGCAGCCTGTTAATACAGGGAGCTGTTATCGTTTAGATAAATAAATAAATAAATACATCAAATGTTTTTGTTTCATATTACCTGAAGTGTAGGCATCCAGTGACAAGATCGGACTCGCTTTTCATAAAATACTTGCAAATTAATGAAAACTGATAGCCCACTTTCCGTCGTCCCTGCGGTGGCTGATGATCCGGCTTCGACTCCGACCAGACCTGGGATTTTTTAACTTTCGACGGACGAGGTCTCAGTTGGAGTTTTTCTTGGGGTTATCCCGTTTCTCCATATAAGGCATCTGCAATATTCCGTGAACATTTCTCCATTCAAAAATATTCCCGAACCCCGGCTGGCGATGCACGGAGGGTCTGGCATAGGGACGAGTGGGGCTGCGAACCTTAACATAGTCGCCCGGTGTGCGTTATCATGAGTGATCGCAGTGCTCCCTCCATTTTGGAAGATTAGGCAGTCACGTGGTTGCTCGTGAGACATGTCGCTTTGAGGAGGTGAAACTTGGGAACAACTTGTCTCCCAAGATCCGCAGGGAGCGGGACGCAGGAGATGGATGTACACTGCAGCAGACACTGCTATTTGCATCGACAACAATATTGCGTTCGCTCGGCGGCATCGGTTCTGATTAAATCCATTCACTGGAATTCAAATACAGCAGAAGCCGATTCGAACTACTGAGCGTTGCCCGGTTGTCGTCGAGATTCTTACTGAACTACAGCAGTGCGTCGCTATGACTTCTCAGACGTTGCCAAATAAAAACAAAACCTACGCTTAATAATAGGATCTGGGAAGTAGCCGAGTGGAGGGACGATTTTTCAATATGGAACTTCAAAACCAGTGAGAAATTGTGACCGTCATAGGCAGAGCATAGCTATTCTCTTAAATGTAGCCCCTATCCTGTTCAGGTTTTACATGATGCTGGTAACTTAAATCTGAGTGTGGATTTTACGTAATTAGTTATTCTATTCTGTAGAAGAATTCATGAATTCAACAACACTTCGTGAGTATTTCTGTCTTTAAAACTTTGTGTTGTACTAGTAGACTATCTTGTAAAACTCTTTTCTATATATTTCAACTAGACTCTGACTACAATTAAGAGTTTATAGCAGGCCTATTATTAAGATTTTTTTTTTTCGTTTGGCATGTTCCATATTCTAGCTGTGAAGCGATAGCCTATACGAATACCATGGAATGTAAATAAATACAATGCAATATATTTACGTATTCTATTGCTATGTATGTAGCTAAGAGTAAAAAAAGTCGGCGAATCACACTAAAAAGATCCTTATTCCGAAGTTTTAAGTTACACATTTTTACCTATTTTGATTGGCCTATATATTACATATTTTGAAATATTCGTGTAGTGCCAACTTGAAAAAAGTAATCACAAATAAATGTATATTTTAACATCGATCTCTTCAATTAATGTGCATTTGGAAATTGTTTATACCGTGATGTGCCAATTAAACTTACATTAATTTTGCGCGAGAATAGATTCAGATTCTGATAAAGAATAAACTTTCTTTTGTCATGTTGAAAGTTTGTATATCCCTTAGAGATTAATGGCTAAATGTTTTTTGTGAGACACAGAATCTCAATACGAACATCGGCTTCGTTATACTCGCGAGTTGCTGTACTGCTAATTTATTGTGCCTCCGAAGAACCAACCGACAATTCATGTATAATAAACAATACAAAAGTTACATTAATTGTATCGCTAAAAACTTGTTAAAAGTAGCCAAATCGAGCGACAGCCAATTTTATTCCTTTTCCTCTTCCTGATCAATTTCAGCATCATTCTGTCTTCACCCACTTTTTCCAACATAATTTCATTTCTTATTCTGTCTGTGCATTTCACACGCTCTATTCTTCTCCATATCCACATTCCAAATGCTTATAGTCCGTTTCTCTTCACTTCGTCGTAATGTCCATGTTTCTGCCCCTACAATGTAACACTCCACACAAAGCACTTCACTAGTTTCTTCCTTAGTTCTTTTTCCAGAGGTCCGCAGAATATGTTCCTTTTTATATGTTTTATCTTACGCTTATACGAGTAGTACATCCCAAGTATTTGAAGCTGTCCACTTGCTCTACTGCCTCATTTAGAATTCGCAAGTTTACCTTCTTTATTTTTCTTCCAACAACCATGGTCTTCGTCTTGTTTGCATTTATCTTCATCCACACTGCACACAGCTGTCATTTAGCTTCAGTAGCATATCCCTTAGTATCGTCTCCTCTTCTGCTAACAACCCATATCATCAAAAAATCTTATGCATTTTATTCCTCTTCCTCCTACTATCACTCCTGTCGTTCTGAAAATAGTTCTTCACCAAATCCTCCAAGTAGATGTTGAATAGGGTAGGTGATAAAGGGTATCCTTGGCATAGTCCTCTCCCTATTTCACTTCCTTCAGACATTTCTTTTCCTATCCTGTTTTTGATTCGATGTTTCATATAGAGATTACTGAACAGTCTCCTCTCCAAAATACACCTATTCTCTTCAAGATGTTCATCAGTTTGTTCCAGTTTACTCTGTCAAACGCCTTTTCTAAGCCCACAAATACTACACACACTTCTTTATTCTTCTCTAGGTATCATTCATCGATTGTTCGTAATAGTTCAGTTACATCCCTCGTACCTTTTCCTTTTCTGAAGCCAACCTGCTCTTCTTCCAACTGCCCTTCCATCTTAGAATATAAACGTCGATTCAGTATCCGCAGGAGAATATATATAATATTAGCCTGATATCGCGCGCGCGCACAGACACACACACACCAGCCTGATATCGCACATAGGCTATATATATCAGCCTGATATCGCACGTGTGTGTGCGCACACGCGCGCGCGTTTTTTTCTAAATACACTTCATAAATGACTCATGTTTTTTTTATCAACATTAGATTAAAGGACGTCAAAACCCTGCTAACCATTGAAAAATTGTAAACTGGTACTAAATAAAGTTTCTAACCTATTTCGTTAGTGAGTATAATATTTTGACACACCTCTGTATATAAACAAATGATTAATTTAGAACTGATTCGTAAGTCACATAATTGAGAACTGATTCGTAAGTGAATGAGTTACAAAAATTTAGAACTGATTCGTAAGTCAGTGAGTGACATAATTTTGGTTCAGATTTCCATGATAACGAGTCGAAGTATGGAGCCTCACTTCGAAGCTGATTTCTTTTGAAAAATTATTCTTACAATATGAAAGCAAAGTTGCTAACGGCAAGTTAAGTGCTGGTCATCAGATTGAGACTCGCACCAACAACCACAAAACTATCTTTTAGTGTATCATGGCCACCTCGTTGGTCATACTAGCTTACATGTATAAAGGTTCCTGATTTTCTGAGCTCATTGTAAAGACATCACCAGTGAGCCCTTCAAATTTACCGGCGTGTTTTCTTCCTTCTAAGTAGATATCACATGTCCTGATTGTGTGATTTGATTTAAGCTAAATGAGGCAAATAGAAAGCAAGTGCAATAATTTTTGTACTTCGCTATAATTAAACAATCTCAAATGTTTTCATCTTCACGATTATTCTGTTATATAATAAAGCTATGTTAGATAAAGATTATGGGTGCTATTCATAGACATTTCGTTAACCCGCGCTACGAGCGTGCTAAACTAGCCTCGGCTATCGACTGATTCATATCACATCATATCGCTAACACTGGTTTATGGATACGAAAAACGTTAGTTCGCTGATCATCCGTCGGAAGCCCGCGCTAAGAATGTCTATGAATATGGCCCTAAAACTTTATAATTAAGGTATTTGTTTCATCTAGATGTCTTTGAATAATTAAATTACCTTATCAGGAAGCTTGTAAACATAATTCATGCTGTAGAGTAGACTGAGATGCAAATCATGGTGCAGTGTTAGGACTTACTTAGTAATGACACTTTTATTACGCACTAGTTGTAGCGGGTGATGACGTGTCTGTTCTAGTTTCTGAATAGTTAGCTGATGTGCTGTTAGAAGGGGTTCACAGAAGTGTATTAGAACTAGGAGTATGTAGGCTTCTTCCTGTATGTGTGATTTAGTATTATCGTCACCAAATACCATACTAGTAAGTGATATCAATAACGGCAAAACTCTTGACACGAATGTATGCGCTTCAATACAGAAAGTCTTGTGTTGCATTACGTGCTTAGGCGCCAGCTCTAAGGCGGACGGCAATAGTGATGAAAGATCGTGGATGTATTGGCTAAATATAGTACGGAGGAAGTTAGCACTGCACACGACATTTATAGAATTATAAGAAAAGATTGTATCCATAAATACTAACAATGCGGGTTTTATTCATGTTAATCTGTAGCAACTGCTACGATGGAATGAGTGTAGCAATAGGTTAATATTGCATTGTGATCTATGTAACTTCATGTTAGGTATCTTATTAGTCAGTATGACTGTTTAGCCCTACTTGATGATGTATATAATGCAAATTATTCTCGTTTAAACTCGTATTAGGCAGAATCTCTATAGCTTAGATATTTTGTGAAATTTTGAACAGAATCGCTTCTAATCGTGAGATGCAGATTTCATTTTAATCACATTACTGGAATTCTCCTCTGAAACTCTCAAGAAAACGTTATCTGAGCAGGCGTGTTCTGACCTGACAATAAGAAGTATCTCACAGACGTTTTTGTGAAATGTGTCACATTCGCAAGACGATCGTTTCTTCGTTAGTTGTAGGGCTAATTTCAATGAAATTCTGGTAATGTTTTGAAGTAAAATATAATCAGAAGTGAAATGTAATAATTATGAGCATTTTAACTCAGATAAAATTGAGAATTACGTGTGGCTTTTGTATCAGTGAGTTGTTCCTAGTTTTGCTTTTGAAAGTAATCTACTCGGTTGGCGTTTGTAATCAGTTTATTTTCCATTTTGCTACCTTTTTCCCCACAATTTATATTTTAACATATTTTATTTGCTTGCATAAATTGATACTTTAATTACTGTTATTCATTGTTCAACTTCGCAGAGTCTGCGAGTTAAGCAGCATTGCGGCACTTCGCTTACCCCACCATAATTCCACTCGTCATCGCTGACGATAAAAACATTGCGGAACTGCTGAACTGTTTTGTTTGGCATCCTCACTAAATTTCTGCCCCGTGTCCTCAAGGTTTCAATGTCTTTGTTTAATTTGTCTAGCCCGGTTGTTCATTACTTATTTGGATTCTGATTTTAAACGCTTGTTGAAGACTTAGACAGGCTGAAACATCGGAATGTGTAGCTGTAAAACGTAACGTTAACGAGTTGTAAGTTATTTTTGCATCCTACCTTTGTGTCAATATCGGCTTATTATCGAGTTATCGACTAATGACGCATGTCAAGCCCTCGTTGATACGAGCGCGTGTGATATGAAGCAGTACCGTTGTATGGAATGACTGTGAAGAAAACAGTACTACGCATCTATACAGGATGAATTCTTCAAGCACGGAGTCATGCTCAATACTGTCACATAGAGGACTGCAAACAAGCAATTTTATCAAAATTTAAAGTATCATACAAATAAGTACTGCTCATGAGCATTCACGCACATTCCAGTAATATTGATTCAAATGAAATTAAATGTTCTCTGTCATTCCACCAACACTATCCCTCATTTCATCTATATGCAATAGTAACAATATTTTGGGGCGAAGTCTTCGGGGTGGTATGCTGATGCACTATGTAGTTCTTGGAGCTCCGGGCAGGCTACGCATCCGACAAGCGGGACCTGGCTCTACCAGGGGTGAGGCAGGATGGCCCACCTGTCCATCTGTCGGACTTGGACAATCATCGCTTATGTAGGGCCAAAACATGCCTAACTGTAGAGATGTAGCCAAGCAAAGCAGTTCTTCGTGCTTGCAAGGAAAGACCACTGACTCTCATCTCTGTTAGGGGGACATTGTGTGGCCGGAAGGATTAGATCCATGGAGATAATCTGTAACCCCATCGAGACAGAACCCACAAACTTTCGGCTTGCAGCGAAACTAACTAATGTAAGTTCACTCTTAGCTGAGAGACTACAACGTGTTCATAATGTGTGCATACGATTCATCTGCAATACTCGTAAATTTGACCATATAACGCCTTCCCTCCAGTTACTTTCATGGGTGCGTCTGAAGGAACGAAGAACAATACATTCACTGTCTCTTCTGTTTAGAATCATGCATACTTCTACTCCGAATTATCTGTTATCGCGTTTTCAATTTCTTACAACTCTTCAAAACCGACATCAAGCACTTCTTTCTATCCCTCATCATAGAACGTCTTTATACTCATCCTCCTACACTGTAGAAATGCCTCGCCTCTGGAATTCGTTACCTAATGACGTCAGGGACTGCCGGACTTTATCACAATTCAAAATTAAATTGGAAAATTTTGTCTTAGTTAATGTTTTTAGGTATTGCTAGAAGTATTGATTTGTGTTTTTTTTTTCTTTTTCTTTTTTAATCTAGATTAAAATTGCAAGTTTCTTGTTTATGTTAGTTAATTAGTTAGGATACAATTAATTATGATACTTAATCACTCATTTAAAGTTTATGTGACTGCAACCTTTGTATATTTTTGTGTGACTTTACTTTGTTTATAGTGTTTTTTTTTCCTTTTTATTTCTGTTATTGTATTTGTATTTCTGGTGGTGTGGAAGAGAAAGCCTGATGGCCTTAACTACACCAGAATAAATAAATAAATAGGTAAATAAATAATTAAATAAATAAATAAGTAAATAAATAAATAAACAACTCAACCGTGAGAATATCGCACCCAAATTCTGGATTTGAGTTGTAACAAATTTAAATCTAATGAAACGTAAGCCAAGAAGACAACAATATAAATAAGATGCATATAACATGAAATAACATATAATAACATCGAATTGTGCACTGAGAATGATAATATTAAAGTGACAACATACTTAAATAATAATGCAATACGAATAAGATTAACTTGCAGGAATCTAAACTAATGGGCAGAGACGGTACAGAACGGGTAAGAGACACGCTTAATGTAGAATACCAAACAATTGACAAGCTACTTACCTGGTTCCCAAGGTAGCGACTATTCTCAGATCAAACTCACGAAGTCAGAAGTCACACGGAGGGTAGCCAGGGTGTTAGTGGAGGGAAGGTTGGCAGATGGCGATTAGAGAGTGAGAAAACAAGTGAGAATCGGAGGAAAAGAAGTGCAATAACTCAGACATAGACCTGCGGTTTGTAGGTATAACTACGACACACAAACGTAAAATAAATTTGATAAAAGTTCAACTTCGTCATTATTATTTACGCCGCACTGCTTTGGATAACAATGACATTTTTCAACAAAGAACTTTCGAGTCTCGTTTCTCCTGGACATGAAATGCATGGAAGCCCTGTCGACTGTTCTGAAGCAAAAGATCGTCACTTGTTCTTATGGGGTGTATTATTTGGTTTATTAATGAATACTGCGGACAAAAAACGCAAGGCTCCTGTCTCCCATGCAAATTATTTATATATACCTAATTCTGTTATGATTAAAATTTCACTTAAAGTCTTTGTTTGGATCGTATTATCAATTCCTTACTCATACACGGTGGTGTATATTGAAGCCCGTACGGGCTAGAGCGCTCGACCAGTAAATTGCTGTGCGTACGGGATATTCTCTTCCCCTACTAATACACACCAAAATAGGGGTAGCGGAGCAAAGTTGTCCATGTATAGGTTAAGTAGATGTATAGAACAAGAAGGAGTCCTTAATGTGTGAAAAACATTGCACTATTCAGAATCGCTAAGTGGGAGTGATCCAACTCCAATTAGAGCTCTTCTGTCGCCCCCATTCCGCAAATCCACGAAATTTGCCTTCAGAGTTGCAGCTAAAGTTAAATGATCTTTCGCACTGAAATGTACGTATAAGGATAAGGACTGCCTTGACTTTTACAATTCCTTAAACTATAAACTGTGTCTGAAGATTCGTAACGAAAATTAGCCTATTAGGATTTTCAGTAGCTCATAAGAGCCGATAGGTTTTCACGAACCTAATAAAACCAACGTTAACGGCTAAGCATAATAGATTTGCTTCTTTAAATAACACGTAATAAGGCTAGTGTAATGTGGAAATCGAAGAAGAGATTCCGGCGAAATTTCGTCTTAAAAGTTTATTTTCGCATGA
This sequence comes from Periplaneta americana, assembly GCF_040183065.1. Lineage (NCBI taxonomy): Eukaryota > Metazoa > Arthropoda > Insecta > Blattodea > Blattidae > Periplaneta > Periplaneta americana. The sequence goes on along the minus strand of NC_091133.1, from coordinate 137,253,769 downwards.
TATTCTTGCTTTTATGAAGACAATGATGCAATACTCCAGCAGTTTTGTTCAGTTAGTCATTCCCTATGGTAGTTGCTTTTTGTTAGTTATTGGAAATCGTACATATCTTCTGCTGTGAAATAATTTTATTGCATTAATTAAAAATGTGTAAACAAAAGTGTAAATACGAGTAGTTATTGTATCCTGACTTTATTCTAATGATCATTTTGTTCACCCTTGTCTTTTTTTCGCTGCTATCTATACAGTAATATAGCAGCCAGGTAGCTCTTGAAGGAATCGAAGGTCGTTCAGCGCTATTTCTTATACATCCCTGGTTTAACAGGGCTCGTTATTAGAATAAACTCAATCATTGCCGTAGGAAACCAGTGCGGAGTGCAGATTGAATGCTGGAGCACACTTCCGTACAATGTCTGGCTCCGTGGATGACAAACTAAAAGGCTAGTACAAATTTGATACCAAATGGTCAACACAACTTCTTTATCGTAAGTATATGTAGGCTATACGTAAGGAACTACATCGTGTTTTCCAAAGATACGACGTATTCAAAAGCACGACGTCGCAGTTACAATTATCTAAAGTAAATTTTTATATAAGTTAGGCCTAATAATGCAAAATCTTATTGGTTGTCAGAATTGTCTATCGTTCCATCATGATTTAAGTAGAAAATAAATAATTTTGTTCAAGTGTTCTCGTTGCGCCAAGATTAACTGTTTGTTATTAAAATCGTTGATTTCATTTTACTTTATGTGATAATTTTAATAATTTGTTTGCCCAAGACTATTACTATGATACTAATAAGTACATGATTCTTCCATTGTAGCCTATACATTAACTTACGAGTACTGGTCATTTGATCTTAGCTGACATTTCTGTGCCGTACTGATTTTAGTCTTATATCAGGATTTTTACTTAATATTAACCCATTGTCAACATTTTTGCGTATCATTGATTATAGTTAGACCTATAAGCAATCTTAAGTAAATTTGGGAATATTTTAATTTAATCTTTGCTTTTATATAGTTAGACCTATAAGCAATCTTAAGTAAATTTGGGAATATTTTAATTTAATCTTTGCTTTTATAATGTCAATCTACTTACAATAAATGCAGCAAGAATACTAAAGTTCAGTATACCGTATGACATAGAAACATTATTCTAATTGGAAATTCAGTTGTATACAGTATGTTCACTACCTCAAATGTTCAAAATGTGCTCCATTTACTTGAAGACAGTGCCTCACTCGAGCCTGACATTTTTCTGTCACGCTTAAAAATGTTGCAGATGGAATGTGCTGGAAAACATGGGTGATCTTTTGTTTCAAGTCATCTATAGATGTAGGCTCCGTATGAAAAATGTGCTGTTTCACAAATCCCCATAGAAAGAAATGCCAGGGGTGTGAGGTCTGGTGACCATGATGGTCATGACTGAGGTCCACCTCGTCCAACTCAGCGCACGCCGAATATCTCTGGGTGAGCTGTTAGAGCATAATGTACCGTGGCCCCATCTAGTTGAAACCGTTTGTTCAGTGCTGTCCATTACAGTGCTGTCCAGCAATTCTCCATATGTGCGTTTTTTATATTTCCAGCAAAAATAAATATGATCCCATAACCATATCACCTAATATTCCACACAACACTATATTTTTTGGAGCACTAGGGTTCTTAGCTTCACTCATCCATCTTGAGTTTTCTTCGGACCAGTATCGAGCATTTTGTGTGTGACCGTGCCCATCCAGATAGAGTAAGCATTCGTCACTGAACACAACATGCTGAAGGAAGACTCGATCAGTACGCAAACCCTGTGTGATCCGGTTGCAATATGTTCGCCTCTTGAGTGAGTCCTGTTCTTGCATTGTGTGTAAATGCTGTAATTTGTAGAGGTGAAAACTTGCAGATTTCAATATTCTGCGAACAGATTCCCTGCTGATGCCCTTCCTGAGCCACATAGCGACTGATCTTCGCAATCACGTCTATTGAATGCTTCCGTCAGTAGCAGATTTGGAAAGACCAATCCGTTTCTTGTCGAGTACACTGAAAGTTGTTCTAAATTTAAGCAATAATTTGGCTACATTTTGATGTGATGATATTGGAACGCCAAGATGGCGACGATGAAACTGTCTGCAGCTCATCTCGTTGTCCCCACAGAGCAATACTAGCTCCACTCGCTTCAGGAGTCAACATGATCTCTTCAACTTTCAATGAATATCACAACTGAAATAATAAACAATAATGTTATCTTCTCCAACTATTACTCAACTCAAAATACTAATTTAATAGCTTCAAACAATAAACGAAAGAAAAACAAACCAACTCTAGCATTGCTGTTTACCGTACCGTGACCTACTTCAATTTATGTATTGTATTCATTTCACGTATTCCACAGAAACTAATGCAGGAGAATTCTAGCGGTACAATTGGGGAATATGTACTGCCAACCTAACAGCACAAGTGAAAAAGATCATTCAGATTACGGACACCTTGGGGTGAACACGTCATTATGTTACTGTGTACACACCCAGAAACAATGTATGTACAATGTACAATAATTATTTAAGTTTTACAATCAGTAATGTTTGTCACCTGACTTCAGTGTCGCGCAGTATTTCACGTCATGCATGCTTGATGCTAATAAGAAAAAAAACGGCGATTCACAATCACTGAATCATTTACTTAGCTTTCACAATGAGAGAGACGTATTGCTCAGGCAATTATTATTATTATTATTATTATTATTATTATTATTATTATTATTATTATTATTATTATTATTACTGATTTGAGGGAGGTGAGATATGTTGGTAGGGACTGGATTAATCTTGCTCAGGATAGCGACCGATGACGTGCTTATATGAGGGCGGCAATGAACCTTCGGGTTCCTTAAAAGTCATAAGTAAGTATTACTACTACTATTGTTGCTACACAGAAAACTTGTCTACTGATAGGCACTCGAGAGAGAACTGAGTTTCGATCCAGGGAATTTGAACCATAGAAGGACGTGTTGAGATGATATTCCCTTTTCATTTGGCACCATTTACCACTTTTATAGGTTTAAGAATTGAGAATTGTTGCATCTTCCAAGAATATTATTACCAGGTATTCTTGCATTGTCAAATGTAATGTCTGAAAGAATGTTATTGCGTTATGATAACAGTTAACCTGTGGAGAAGCATTTGTAAATCTTGAAGTTAGGTTAACTATTAACACAGCACAGTAGGGAAGTTGAGGATGTGGAACACACACACATGTGATAATCTTAATTAGGATTGCATTTAAATGACAAAATCAGTATAGTGTATAAAATAAATAACATTTAATGTTATATTCTATATAAATGTATGCACGATATATCAAACAAGCAGCACTACTTTTCGAAGAGGATTTTATTGACGAGTTGCTGTTGACTGAGTTCTGCAGAGAAAGTAGAAATCAAAACGAAGAAATCGTAATATAATAAATAAACATTTTGTCTGATCTCTTGTCCACATTTTTATATTGCTAATAAAGGGTGGAAGAAGTTGAGATTAATTCCGAGGAATGTAAACAGTTCACATTCCCTTCCTCAAAAACGACTACAGCCAAAATGTGTTACGCAACATAAAGCTCTGTACTGCATTCGTATTGTTACAGTTCATTGACTTTTCGTGAGCAAATAGTGTAAGTGAAACCCATGCGTTTGGCAAGTTTTATTCTGTGTTATAAATTGAACTTCCAGAAAGGAATAGAAATAAGTGCGCATCTTCCAGATATGTAACTACTTTGTTTCAGCAAAATATAATTATAATATTGATCAAATTTTGTGTCGTTTATTTACATCTTTACAGATATAAAAATATACAGTTGTGATACGTTTTGGTCCTGATGGCAATTATAATGCGGTTTATTCATTGTAATCAAACATGTGAACACGTAGTTCATAAGATCATAAGGTATGTACTAGTTCCAAGTGAAATTATGTCAAAGTAAGTTGAAATGCCAACATACGTCAGTTTATAACCCAGCTGCATTGAAGATGTGTTGATAGCGTTGACCTACGTTTCTTTTGGTCTTAAAGTTTTTCTTTCATTAGTCGAACTCAGTTCTTATATTTCTTCCCTCAGCATTCGCCGAAACTCTATTTAGATGAACATTGTTCCCATCATTTCAGCTCGAATGAAAGTGTTTCCATCATTCGTCCAAATTGTACTAAGCATCATTCATGGAAGGTCAGCTTAGATGAACATTGTTTCCAGCATTCATTGAAACTGTACTTGGATTAAAAGTGTTTGCAGCATACGTCGAAAAGTGCTCCCATCATTCGTTGAACCTTAACTTGGAAGAAAATTGTTCTCTTCACCATTCGTTGAAATTATACTGAGATGAAAAATGTTTTCATAATCATTCTTTGAAACTCTACTTGGATGAAACATTTTTCCACCAGTCATAGAAAATCAGTTTGGATTATGAGTTTTCTCATAATATTTTATGCTCGACCATGCCGAAATGTAGTAATTATACACCTGGTAGCAGACCTTTAATGCATGTCATTAAAGTACACCTACTCATTAAAGGTCAGGTCTTTCAGCCAATGACGACTCAGGTTACAACTGTTCAACCAATGACAGGTCAGCTTTCTACCGTTATAAAACCGCAAGTATCGATTATTCTCGGATATGCAATCGAAAGAGAATTAGCGAAAAGTCACGGAGGCTGGAATCCAATACTGTCGCAGAAGGTTATGTTCTGTTACTATAATTATTAGCGTTAATTGTAAATAATATTCAAATAAATTCAATTTGTCATCTAGTTTTTCAATGTCTAATTTAATTTCAATGTTATCTCTGTAGATTCTTATGGCCTAGCAAGGTCAATGTGAACATCTGTTCCTCGAAAAAAATCAATACTTTCGCGTCTGCGCACATCTCACAACATACGGAACATTGCTCCAGGTCAGATACAAAGAAAATTAATAATATCAAGTTAGAAATATGGTCGGGCATAAAAAGTCGTATGAAACTCGCCTATAATGGTAATTAAGAAGTTCGTATGAAAATTATGAAACTCGCTTGCGCTCGTTTCATAAATATCCAAACACGCTTCTTAATTACCTTCATTATAGGCTCGTTGCATAATGTACTATTATTCAACTGCAGCAATTTCTTTCATTCATCAAAACTCAATGTGATGAAAACCAAAACTCTGCTTTATTCAAATGCTTCCATCCTTTCGTAAAAACTCGTCTTCAGTGTTTTTCTTACCATCACTAATGGAAACTCAGTGTTAGTGAAAAATGTTTCACAATTTGTTGGAACTGTACTTCACTCGAAATTTTTCTATCATTCGTCGAACCTTTATTTTACCGATATAAATTATTTAAGATCTGTTTAAATTCGATGTAATTTATGACATTTCATAACACCCTTCTGTTCTACTACACACATACCGTTTACTGTGTGTTGCGAATCTTCCACAGGTTTGGATGTCTGATGAAAATTCTCCTGCGGCAAATCACCCTTACTCAAATAGACTTTTATTGTTATGAATTCTTGAAAATTTTCCGGATGTGTGTACCGAATGAAAGGGGTGTAAATGTGTTTCATAAATTATTTGTGCAATCGACTCGTCTTTGATAGTTCCGACCGACAGAGAACTGTTAGAGCTGATAAGCCAAACAGCGACCACAGTAGTTCATATTTGAAGGCTAGGGAGAATGTTGCTTACCCGTATTTCAAAATATTAATGAAAGCTGTATAAAAATAGGTTTCAACTTTTCAACATGAAATGTAAATCACAAAATGGAAATTTTCGCCTCCTCATTTAAAAATGTAACTCAGTTAACAGCAAATCGCCTGTTGTGTAATATCCGTTTTGTTTTCCAAATAATTGCACACACGCATTTTCACTTTTTGTCACCAATAAATATTAATAATCTGTCATAGCTTGCCCTCTCTGTTTACATTCTTTTAAAATTACTTCAAATATACAATTTTATTTTCGATTGATACTTCTTACGGCTCGAAGCATTTCTCCTGATTGCATTTATAAATGCGTTAACCGTGGAACTAGACGGAACTGTTGCACTCACAATACCACAATGAAGAACATGATACAGTATCTGGTGTGATTAGGGATTATTATTTAAATTATAAATTGTCCACTTCGTTGGGTCTGCATCTGCATAGTTGTCAAAATGCAGCTTTAGGATTCACCTTGCATGAAATGTCTGCAGTGTGAAGTATTCAGTAACCTGCTCATGTTCACAGATTGGTTAAAATCCAAAGTAATTATTGAATGTTTTCAGAGAGGGATAACGCAATTGTCCTTAGAAATAGCAATAGTCATTCAAGAATTCTAATATGAAATGAATATTTGAACTAATGATGTCCAGTTTACGAAACAACTTGTGAAGAAGAAACATACGTACTAAAATACAGGGAATTTTGAAATAATTTTAGATTTATTAGCAAAATGACTATCACAGTTTCGTAAAAATAATATTTCTTTCAACAGCTGATAACATTCAAATATAAGTCAGTTTAACTCGTTAACTTACATGTATAATGCAAATTCTACTGTTTGTTTTCTCGTTGCCTTCAGTGTAAAAAATGATTTATGTACGTTTGAATTCTTAATAGGGATTTGTATTCTACAACTTACGAGGAGTAAATGTGTTCGAATTGAGAAGGAGCTTGATGCTTCTTCCTCAGGCTATGATGAATGGCATGCAGTCCCTTCATAATTTAGTTTTTTTCGCGTATTATTGGCACCACGGCTAAGCGAAGTGCACTGTGCTGCAGTACTTCGTTTCTCGTTCGTAGTCTCGTCGTTTTTGTATAATAGCGTGGAGAGGTGCTGAATTTCTCTAAGATTCGAACAAATAATTTGGGATTTCTATGACGAACTTCTGCTTAGCGAGCAATCACGGCAATCCTTGTAGTTGGTGCGACTCTGATAAGCAAAGGTTGTGTAAAATATTTTATGCTCGACCATGCCGAAATGTACTAATTATACACCTGGTAGCAGTTCTTTAATGCATGTCATTAAAGTACACCTATTCATTAAAGTACAGGTCTTCAGCTAATGACAAGTCAGCTTTGTACCGTTATAAAACCGCAAGTATCGATTATTCTCGGATATGCAATCGAAAGAGAATTAGCGAAAAGTCACGGAGGCTGGAAATCCAATACTGTCGCAGAAGATTATGTTCTGTTACTATAATAATTAGTGTTAATTGTAAATAATATTTAAATAAATTCAATTTGTCATCTCGTTTTTCAATGTCGAATTCAATAATCAAGGTTATAATATTATAATATTATCAAGTTTAACGGGATTATATCAAGGTCAATGACATTATTGTTCCTCGGAAAAAATCAATACTTTCGCGTCTGCGCACATCTCACAATTCACGACCTAGAACAAGGTCACTTCCGATCTTGTCAGATACAAATAAAATCTATACATCTGAATACCGGTAATTTCAAGTTAGAAATATGGTCGAGCATAAAAAGTCGTATGAAACTCGCCTATAATGGTAATTAAGAAGCTCGTATGAAAATTATGAAACTCGCTTGCGCTCGTTTCATGAACATCCATACTCGCTTCTTAATTACTATCATTATAGGCTCGTTGCATAATGTACTATTATTACAACTGAAAGTAACTCGTTGGCATTAGGAAATAAACATAAACTGTAGGTTTAAAAATCAAAGAGCGTAATTAATATCTAGCGATTTACTTCACGTATAAGATTCAGATTTTGTTTTCAAGTTACGCATAATCAGGAACTTATCTTAACTCATACTAGTACACTTTCGAAGTATGAGCATTGCCATTGATGTTTAAATAACTAACATACCTTAACCCTTTCTTACATATAGATACCATATGGCAATAATTAACTTTATAGCATTTATATACTTGTGTGTTACATATGAAGGTAAATTTTGCTGGATAACTTCTATTTCAATACATTTTCATCAATATAGTTTTGTTTCAAATGTTGCCACTCCCGTAACTTGGTCACTGAATTGGTCCTAATACAGCTATTTGTTTCAACATGGATTGCTTGTAAATTTAATTTGGGTTAGAAAGGGCTAAGGAACATATATGTGGACTTTATAAAGGTACGTTTTATATATTCTGTTGTACTTGTGTTTGGAAATAAATTTCTGACGTGAGTGCGTAAATAAAACAAATAGAAGCAAACTTCTGACGTGAGTGCATAAATAAAACAAATAGGAGCAGAGTTTTCTACTCAGGAAAAATAAAAATAAGGAACTATTCTCATAAGAGTCATAAGTTTTTAAGGGGAAGAACCTACAGGAATGATCAAATATGTGTCAAAAGTAACATTTTTATTGACTTCATCTGAGTGAAATTTTAAGTTGTTTGGAAGAAAATAATTGCTTTTACGCCATTTTAAATAGCCCCTTTACTCTGTGCTGAAACTTCTCCGTTGATTATCCGGAGTTGGTTTATTTTACATTTTTCAACATTTACGAGTAGTATGTAATATCTCAGACAATAATAGAGATAATTGAATCAACTTTTCAGGGCATATTCTCACATTATACATGAATAATTCTATAAAGAGAAATTGTCAAATTGCAAATTAAAGAATAAGATAAAAATAGACGTTCAATTTTTCTTTCTGTTCATAAAAATACAAAATAAAAATATAAAAATTAAAATTTCTAAAAATCATCAAACAAAATTGATTAGCAGTCTTTTAGCTTTTATTTAAGACAAAATTTGTGATTCTGTGATACTCTTGACAGCAGATATATAATTTTCTTTGTAACACTGTATTTTTATCATTTGTTATGTCTGTGACTGTACCATGAAGGGAAAAAGTGAAATAATTGTATTTAAAAGGCTTCATACATTGACATGAAACTATGTTAGGGAAATAGAGACTCTACTTAAAATAATAGATTTTGTTTATGTCCTTCCCCTTAGGCTAAGCCGCTTCATTACTTGGTGTATGAAAAGTAACCAAACCTCAGAAACTCTTTTCCTAGTTTGAACTTCAAGGTTTGTGTGAAGTAGGGTAGATCACATACGAGCATGAAAGAAATACAGATGATTTCTCAATTAGTTCACGACGTACTATCATGATGTTAGGGCATAAGTATTTCGTAGTGTTTTACAGTCCTGGTGTTGGCTATTTAAACATTATCATACCAAAAATTACCTGGAAGATTTCATTATCACTGTGTTCTGCGCGCAAGGCTACTTTCAGTGAGAAGTAATTATTATAACGCTTTTTCGTACTCAAATATTATTACACTGTTGAACAATTCTTTCAAATTTCGAAATGTACCCTTATTGTGCTGTGGTAGGTACAGTAGAATAGACTGATATGTTAGCTTCACTTTGAAACAGATTGCCACCAACTGAAAATCTAAGCACCAGATTTACTTTGGTTAACAACAGTGGGATGTGCGCTCTCCCATGAGTAGCTTTAGGTTTTTATGTACATCATTGTATTTTCATACAGTGTTTGAATTTTTATGGATTTTACTTTGCTAATTTCTTTATTGCAGTTAATTTAATTTGTCCTTGAGAACTTAATGAAGTACTGAAGTTGCAATCTCAATGAAAGCTGGAAGTTGTGTACTCGCGATGTCTTATGGTTCAAGTTGTGAAAGTGTTTCATTTCTCCAACTGATAACTTGGTGTCGATTAACTCAAAGTGACGTGTAAATGTACTTCACTTAGCAGAACTGAATCTGATCTTTACGATGAGCAGAGAGTCAAACAAAATTATTAATGAAGCACCTCGTCGTCGATTGCATTTCCCGTACAACTAGCTAAGGTGTAGGCCTACTCACTTCATTGAAGACAAGAGCGCGGTCGTGCGAACAGCGGAAGTCTGCGTGAACGAAGTGCTGAACAGCCTAGAGTTTTGGATTAGGCAAAATGATAAGTAAAACCCTGAAAATTGTGGCTGCAGATGAGTGGAAGGTGTTATGCAGCTCCAGTTGATTTTGAAAAACTTTCTACGTTACTGTTTCATAATTGAACGAACGCCGAGAGGTAGAAGAGCGGAGATCACGCTGAAAACAAACGAACGAAAGCGTCACAATTAAGTCGTAGTCCACGAAATTATTGACTCTTGTAAAACATATTGTTGGCTATTATGCGAGGACTCAGAATTGCTCTGTTATTGCAGCAATCATCTTAATACACTCTGTAGTTAGAGGTACATTAAGCATATAAAACTATATGTTTTGTTTTGTTTTTTTCCACTGCATCATAATGGCTATATACAGTAGAGCATCGATTATCCGAAAAAATTGGAGACGGGGGGGATATTCGAATAACTGATTTGTCGGATAACCAATCATTTACGAAAACAAATTGTACCGTGTCATAGGAACAGCATGGAACAAAGAAACAGTGATATTGTACACAAAACCGTAAATACAGGATATATTTTGTATCACACGTCTTACAAATAACACAGAGAACTGACTCTACAGTTTAGGAAAAGAAGTCCAATTTTTTTTTTCCTCAGAGCTGAGACTCGTTTTTTTGCCGCTAAATCTCGCAAACAGCGCTAGCGAAACTTCTACATGGCGAGCGCGCAAATTTGAATTTGCCGACTGGAACGCTTTCGGTTAACCGATATTTCGGTTGATCGGTATTCGGATAATCGATGCTCTACTGTAATTAAAAACTCTAGTGTTTCCGGAACTGGAGTGACGTCTGAAATGTAGTGCAAAGAATAGAGAAGAATTCTATATACGATTGCGAAACTACTTTGTTCGAATTTGGATACTGTTGTTAAGTTTATACGAATGAATGAGTGTCCAATGTTCGAGACTCTGGCATAGAACGTAGGTAAGTGAAACATGGCATGCCTAAGGCTGCTCCTCAAGTTCGAATTTTGCTCATTTAAGGTAGGTCTATAACGCAAGCAGGACGCAAGTTTTTCTGTCGATTAAATAGATATTTGCTAGCTACTTGCTTTCTTAAGGTACTGCGGGTGGTTGACTGTCATATTAAGAACAAGAATTGTCAGCATCTTCAGGGACACGTCCTTCCTGATAGCAGGGACGTAAGGGAGCTGAGGATAGTTATATGTTCCTCGAGATGGGACAGGAAAATAATTTTGTCAGGTTGAGATTTTTCTATTTTAAAACTCTTTAAATAAAAACACAAAACTGTACCAAAATTCATTAATCGTAAAGCTTAAATGCCGTAACCTGAATTCTATTGAACCTCAAATTGTTTGTAGCTCTGTGTGTTCTGTAGGAACAGAGAAGCAACTTCAGTTCATCTCCACGTTTGAATACTGCACTTCAGCACATTACTGGTCCACGAGCGAGGACTCCTCCCCGCAGAAGTAGGACGTCTGCATGGAGTACAGGCGGTCGATCGGGTTCAGACCCTGCAGAGACGCAGTCTGCTGGTGCAGGAACATGTGGCTGTGGTGGTGATGGTGGTGGTGATGGTGAGGGTGGTGCGGATGGTGGTGGTTGTTAGATTCCAGTGACGCATTCCCTCCCCCGTTGTAGGGAAAGCTGATGAAACCATTGTCCATTTTACTGCCGTCGTGTTGACCACCCCCTGTCAACAAAACAAGCAAACACACCCTTGTGTGAGGTGCTGAGCTTTATAACAGACTGACGTGAACTGAGATAATTCTAGGAAAGAAATTCATTTCATTAACACTTCTGTACTGAGCCGGGCTGGAACTTTAATGTAAATAATGGACTTTCATATTCCTGGAATTATTCTTTAAGTCTTGTCGAAAACAGGCCTTCCTTAGAATGAATTTGTTTGTGTCATAGTGCCGGTACTAAAGAGATGACACATACTTTCTATCATGTTTTAAGAGTTTCGCAACGTAATCAGTGATATTCCCGTCCGTAATTTATTTACAGAAGCGAAAACACATACTTTGTGTCCAAGAAAGTTGAAAATTTCCTTTTTGCATCACTGGGAAAAGACAAGCACGTGACAAATTATGAATTGTATGTTTTCTATAGGTTCTCAGATCCTACGTCCTACAACTTTAATCCGCTGTTCATTAACTCCACTTAGTTCAGCTTTTAACGATGTCCAGATACAATTTTGTCCGCAAACGTATTCGTCCATTTCGCAATGTCTTCTACTATCTTCGATCCAACAGCAGTTACTTCTGTCCATTTTATTTCATTGTTCATAATAATTGCTTTTCCATCTTACGTTTTTTTTTCATCTTCAAAAATAATACAGTTTAGGAGCACTAAAAACAATTAAAAAAAATCACAGTAAAGTGAGGTACATAATTTTTTACTATGTGTAACATTAATTCATACTCTGACAGCTTTTAATGTTGTTGTGTTGTTTTGATTCAACATCCTTATGTCCCTCGTATACTTCAATATTGTAGCTTGTACTCGTGTTATATTATCACGATAAGTTTTATTTCTAGCCACTGTATTTTCAGTCTTTCTTTGATTTGAAACAATTCTTTGTAATAAATATTCATATTTCATGATCCCATTCAGCTAGACTACTGAAATTAATTGTCTCATTTGTTACTTTTTTATTATGTTGTAACAATTTCCAAGGAGAGGCGTGTTGTGTCACAGTCAGTTTATGCCAACTAAACCCTTCAACCAAGTTGTTTGTTCGTTGTTTGTTGTACTGTAGAAATACCTCGCCTCTGGAATTCGTTACCTAATGACGTAAGGGATTGCGGGACTTTATCACAATTCAAAATTAAATTGGAAAATTTCGTCTTAGTTAATGTTTTAGATATTGCTAGAAGTATTGATTTGTGTTTTTTTTCTTTCTTTTTCTTTTTTTAATCTAGATTAAAATTGTAAGTTTCTTCTTTACGTTAGTTAATTAGTTAGGATACAATTAATTATGATACTTAATCACTCATTTAAATTTTGTGTGACTGCAACCTGTGTATATTTTGTGTGGCTTTACTTTGTTTATAGTGTGTTTTTTTCTCTCTCTCTCTTTATTTTTTGTGTAGCTTTATTTTATTTATAGTGTATTTTTTTCTCTGTTTATTTCTATTATTGTATTTGTATTCCTGATGTTGTGGAAGAGAAGGTCTGATGGCCTTAACTACACCAGACTAAATAAATAAATAAATAAATAAATAAATAAATAAGTAAATAAGTAAATAAGTAAGTAAATAAATAAGTAAATAAGTAAATGAGTACAGACATTTCGAGTATTTGATGTAATACTCTTCTACCGTTCTGGCCGGTCTTACTCGAATGTGCGCTTGCCCGAAAAAGAACGGGACGCTGAAATATTCAAAGTCCCAGATACAAGACACTGAGCATGATCGGAGACCGAGTGATAGCCTACACAAGATAAGTCGTAATAAATTCAGTTATCTAAATTCACTGTGTTAGGTTTGTTGTTGGAATTTGTTTCGAAATTCACTTGAAAAACTGCAAGAAAAATGTTAATGTATTGCAATAATAGGCCTATATTACGATACAAGGTTGGGAACTGCTTTTTACAAAATCGAGGAAAAGTTTGAAAAACGAGTTTTGAGATAAACTTCGGACCCTTAGGCAATTACAAACAACTTTCTACACATATGCTAGCATTATTTTGTTTCGCACATCCACTTGTAAAATTTAACTGGTGTATTCATCTGGGCAACAGAACTCCGTTTGCACAAAAAGTGACTTAATCTTTACCCGAACACCATCGATATATAAATCGTGCAGTAAAGTCGAAATTTCGATCTTCGTGAGCATATCGACATGCCGCGTAGAAGTGAAGTAGCTGCGTGTAAAGCGGAGGGGAGCGGATTCAAGCTTCGTCCCAGTGATTTTTTTTTATTTCCTGAAGAACGTTAAAGTAGAGCTTTACAGTCTTGAGATTGATGTTTCGGTTGTCTAACAAAAAGTGGAATAACTACTGCCCAACTCCTGTCAGTTAGGCCTATTAGGTCTATTAGGCTTTATCTGACCAAAAAAGAGATAAAAAACTAGTCGTATTAATTGGAAGATAGTTTGGCTTGCTTAAACAAAATAACGACAAACATACACTTGGGTAGTCCACGGAGAACATTCATAGGTGGGAGTTGGGTACGGTGGCACTGTAGAGGGGAGAGTATGCAATTTCAGGTGAAGGCGAGATGTGGAACCTTGAATACCGTGCTTTCGTTACACGAGGCTTTTACTTAAGTGGAGAAGCAGTCACTCAGATCCAACGTGACTTTCGTATGCATTTCAACGTTGCGCGGCACGGTTCCAGCAAGATAGGGCAAGAGCCCACACTGCTAGCATTTCTATGGACATTATCCGACGAACATTTCCGGGAAGAGTAATCTCTCGGTTTGGTGATGTCACTTGGCCTTCCTGTTCCCCGGACCTTTCCATTTCGGATTTTTTTCCTATGGAGATTTTTAAAGTCTCGAGTCTACATTAACAAGCCGCGCACCATACCGCAACTTAAAGCAGCTATTCGCCGAGAAATCAACGGGATCCCTAGAGCAATGTTAGAAAATTCATTGCGAAGCTTCAAGGAACTTGTGTTCAGGTGAAAGGACGCCATCTTAGCGATATAATTTTCAAACGTTGAAGTTCTTGTGTACATGTTTCAAATTGCATTCCTTATGGAATATATTGGTAATACGAAAGAAAAGTTTGGTTCAGAATTGGCCGAGTTCTCATTATTTAAAAACCATTTGGTTCTCAGTAATGACTGTGTATATATAGGGTACAAAATGTTCTCTTAAACTCAAATTTAACGTGCACAAATCTCACCAGTGTAAGTTAATGTCTACTCATACTTGCTAATAATGTCTCCACTTTTCGTCTCTTAGATTTCTTGGTTCTCTCCCCAAACAGTTTCCTAGGACGTTCCTCTGCTGGGACCGGGTGTCAATTCGGGACACGATACTGATGTCTTACAAGGCCTGATTTCATTTAACATATTTTCCCATAAAGTTGCATTACAATTCAAACACTGATCGTTGTTAGCTAAAACTTTCCTATGAGTTCGATTACTTTCAGTTCATTTCTTTAAACACTCTATATAAATTGCCATTAGTATTTCTTACAATGCCATAATATCATCAGTACCGCTGACTAAATCCAAATTCTTCAGTATGTAGTCAAGAACTTGCTCATTCCTTCCAAAAAAGCCACTTCGTCCTCTCCAGACATGTAATAACTCCCGTCGCGTAATCCGCTCCCCTAAACCTCCTACATCCGCTGAATTTTCTGCCACTAATTCTTGTAACATTACTTCAAGGTCAGGCCTAATCATAACTCACAGGAGCCGGACTGTAATTATTCCAATTTTTGCTAAGCAAACTGAAATATCTGTCCCAAGTCTGTAAAACTCCTTTTTAACAACATTATTCAGGAAATAAAAAATATTATTGGGATGGGACCCGCGTGACAGCAGACGCTTCTGAGCGGCGTGTCATTCTCCTTACGAACGTTATAGTGTGAATCGCGCTATGGTCGGGTCATTACTTTTTTCTGGTACTGTACAATCCAGTTTCAGGTACAGCTTTGCAGCAGCAATGTAGTACATATGATTTTTCTTGAAGAAGACTTCTTCCTCGTAGGCTAGCTCATGTTTGTACACATAGATGTTTGCAGCTCCCCTTTTCTCTTCCGCAACCTTTCACTTTAATTTTGACATTCATCACTGCTACTGCCAGACGTGTTTCAGAGAAGGGAAGACAATAACCTTATTAATATGCAATCAGTTCTGCTTGTGACGCCTCACTACTGCATGACTTCTCCGTCTTCGTGATAAAATAGCTGAGTATATTGATATAAAAATAAATAAAGCCTATTATTAGACCTAAAATAATGTTCACAATAGAATGACTTAGACCTAGTCACAAAGCAGTTCATTATTAGTAGCGTAGTAGTGCAAAGCATCGTGCTGCGACGTAGCCTAAATTCAGGAGTTATCCCTTCCTCTGACTGATGTGAAACTCAATAAGGGTTATAATTTGTTATTATTCCTTCAATTGACTATGAGAACGGCGTGTCTGACAAATCTGATGTAGAAATTCTGGCTTTTGTTCTCTTCTTCAAACTGTTTGTTCTATTAAATATTGCACTTTAACCTTCCTTCGTGTTTGCATTGAAAATAGGACCCGTTTGTCCCGCTGTTTAATAAAGACAAGACTGTACTAAACTGACTCTATCGATAATACGAAACGACATTCTAAAATGGCCGACGTAGGGCAGAAAGAATGAGGCAAAGAATGACTTCATTGTACAAAATGTTAGACTTTATGCTATAAAAAGAACCTATTAGACTTTATGTCTCCATATTGGGGAGGATGTTGGAACGAAGTGCCGCATCCCTTGAAAATCACCCCCGCTCTCCCCTCGGAGCCCGCTGTCGCCGCGCCACGATAGTCATTTGTCTTCCTTCAGCTCCTGCCATTGATTCCCCATTCAGACTTCCATTGTAACCTTGCGGAATGAGTGTAAGCCCACGCACACCATTCCATTTGCTAAGGAAGAGTTAACTATATCCCAGTCTTCTGAAAGCACAGGGGCATCAGTCGTGCGCGTGGTTTACACCGCGCGACCCGAGTTCGATCAGAAGTCAGGTTCTGTTGGAATTTGCGATGGCCAAAATAGAAGTTATTTTTCCTGTGCCACTCCCGTTTCCTTGTATCATCCACTTTACCATAATTTCATCTATCATCCGCAATAGTTAAAGCAGGCTGGGTGAAGATGCTGATATAGGAAGGACTTGGCCCGGATATTACTATAAGTTAGGCCTACTTGCCTGAGGATGGGACCTCGTTCTGTCAGAGCTGAGGCAGAATGACCAACAGTCAGCGTCCAAATCATGATTGCCACCCGTGGGACTTATCGGACTTGGACAACCATTGCAGATAAGGCGCACAATAGGCCAAAGCAAGCCGAAGTCCAAGGTTCCTCCAGGGTCCAGAACTGAAGCATAGCCTAGCATAGCTAGCATAGTCTAGCATAGCTAGCATTGTATAACATAGCCTAGCATAGCTAGCATAGTCTAGCATAGCTAGCACTGTCTAACATAGCCTAGCATAGCTAGCATAGTCTAGCATAGCTAGCATTGTCTAACATAGCCTAGCATAGCTAGCATAGTCTAGCATAGCTAGCATTGTCTAGCATAGCTAGCATTGTCTAACATAGCCTAGCATAGCTAGCATAGTCTAGCATAGCTAGCATTGTCTAACATAGCCTAGCATAGGCAAGCATAGTGTAGCATAGCCTAGCATAGCCAGTCATAGCCTATACCCTTTTCGCTGTAAGAAAAATCCTAATGTAAACACAAGCACGTGGCTGTCATGCTCGTGACTTGCTCCCACTCACACGACGCAGGAAAATATAGTTCCGTATTTGGAAATCATAACCTTTCATTATTTGAAAATAAAAATAGAATTCTAGTTATTAAATATGTTGAAATATATAACTTCACTCATATGTAAAACGCTATGTAAAAGAAAAGCTACTTTAATATTTTGTTATTTATGTTGTAAGCGGATGAATACTAACAGTGATACCAAGGTAGTCTGTAAGCACGTGATAGTATGGCTTCTGCATCCTCAGTGTGTGGTTACTAAACATAAGAGTGGAAACCCTCTCAAAAGTGGAGAGAAAGAAATAGTGTTGAATGTATATAGTAGTCTAAGTTTCAATTAATTTATTATAGGTTAAAGTAACAGTTTCCTAAGCAAACCAATGCATAGTAGTGAGGTTAGGTCTACTTTGACGAGTAACGGGAAATGTTTAACATGAAATAGAATGTACAGGAGTGAGCGGGATCACTTCCTGAGAATCTATGGCGCCAAACTGCAGCCAATCAAGCCTCCCTTCAGTCACGTGTCATTGTTTACTGTAGAATTATTCTTACAACGGAAAGATTGTAGCATAGCCTAGCATAGTTTGGAATAGCTAGCAAGCCCAGCCTAGTCTAGCATATCTAGCATAGTCGGCATAGCCTCTAATAGCGTGGACTATCTCTCGTGAAGGTGAAATTCTGAATGTCAACGTGTGGAATCCAGAAACTAATTTTCTATCCGATATAAAGCGTCCAGAACTGTTTTCAGAACATGGGAGGAGTGGTAGTAGGAGAAAGAAGAGTAAAGTGTATAAAATTTGCTGATGATATGGCGTTGTTAGCAGAAGAGGAGATGATACTAAGAGTTATGCTACTGGAGCTAAATGACAGCTGTGAATAGTATGGAATGAAGATAAATGCAAATACGACGAAGACCATGGTTATAGGAAGAAAAGTGAACAAGGTTAACTTGCGAATTCTAAATGAGGCAGTAGAGCAAGTGGACAGCTTCAA
The DNA here is from genome assembly GCF_040183065.1 of Periplaneta americana. Taxonomy (NCBI): domain Eukaryota; kingdom Metazoa; phylum Arthropoda; class Insecta; order Blattodea; family Blattidae; genus Periplaneta; species Periplaneta americana. The sequence continues at coordinate 137,235,500 of NC_091133.1, read as the reverse complement.
ATACTTGGGGTGTACTATAAACAGTAACATGAGCTGCTGCCAGGAAGTCAAAAGGAGGATAGCAACGGCAAAAAAGTTTTTAACAGAAAAAGGAGCACCTTCTGAGGACCTCTGGAGAAAGAACTAAGGAAGACACTAGTGAAGTGCTTTGTGTGAAGTATAGCATTGTATGGGAGCAGAAACATGGACATTACGACGAAATAAAGAGAAGCGACTAAAAAAAAAAAAAAAAAGAAGGATTTGAATTGTGGTTAGGCTATGGAGAAGGTTGAAGAGTGTGAAGTGGACAGATAGTGGAAAAATTGGATGAAGAAAGAATGATGCTGAAACTGATCAGAAAGAGGAAAAGGAATTGGCTGGGTAACTGGTTGAGAAGAAACTGCCTTTTGAAGTATGCACTGGAAGGAATGGTGAACGGGAGAAGAGTTCGAGGCAAAAGAAGATATGAGATGATAGACGACATTAAGATATATGGATCATATGAGGAGACAAAGAGGAAGGCAGAAAATAGAAAAGACTGGAGAATGCTGGGTTTGCAGTAAAAGACCTGCTCTTGGGAAGAACACTAGGAATGAATGAATAAAACGTGCATTTTTATTGCGGTGAAACTTTATACATTGGTTAGACAGTCATGAACAGGGAAAGGATTTATATGTAAATACATATTTACTTATAAAGCTAATATAATTTATATTTTGCATTATCTTTATGTTTCACAATGTGTAGGGTTGAAAAATCCTACTTTTATTTTCCATATTTTTCCATATTTTAGAGTTTAGTACATATTTTCGTTAATTTCCATATATTTTCCATATTTCATATAAAACAGTCCATATTATATTAGGTTTAACAATAAAACAAAACAAAATTCCATTAACTTTTAAAAATACATTTCAACAATAGAGATTTAAACACATGTTCAGTAATCCCTTTAACATCAGAGTTATTTGAAAATTAGCAGTCCTATCAACAATGGGAAAGTAAGTTACAAAACTGTATTAATTTAATTTAAAATTTTTAACAGACTTCAGTTGTGCAGCTCAACAGTTAAATGCCAGTCAGAGTACACATAGGTTCAGTTTTGTAAATCATACTATAAAGACGGTAAATATGCCAAAAGTACGTCATTCAGTCAATTTAAAATCAAAACTAACAAGTTACATTTCAGAATTTAAAGAAGATGGTTTATCAACTGACAATAAAATATTATTTTGTAATTTGTGTCAGTGTGCAGTATCATCTACACAAAAGTTCCTGGTGCAACAACACATTACAACTAGTAAACATCAGGCCAACAAACAACTAAATTCCAAGCAGAGACAATTGTTTTTAACACAACCAACAACATCGAATGTAAGATCTGAGTTTAACATCGACCTGTGCCGTTCTCTCATCTCTGCTGATATTCCTCTCTACAAACTAAAGAATAAGGTCTTCAGGGAATTCCTTGAAAAATATACTCAACATACAATCCCGGATGAGTCAACACTTAGGAAGACGTATGCTCCATCCATCTACGATGAGACAATACAGAAGATAAGAGATGAAATTAAAGATAGTTCAATTTGGGTTTCCATTGATGAGACTCCCGACAAAGAAGGTAGACTTGTTGGTAATGTAGTTATCGGTTTGTTAAGTGAACAATATTCTGAACGAATTCTTTTACATTGTGATGTTCTAGAAAAGTGCAATAACAAAACTATAGTTAAACTGTTCAACGAAGCTATGGGTATCCTGTGGCCAAAGGGTATTATGTACGATAATGTGTTATTCTTTATTAGCGATGCTGCCCCTTATATGGTCAAAGCTGGACAAGCATTATCTGTTGTATATCCTAAATCGACTCATTTTACTTGTGTGGCGCATGCATTTCATCGTGTGGCAGAAGTGGTCAGAGACAATTTCCCTAAAGTAGATTTGTTGATTTCATCAGTGAAAAAAGTATTTCTCAAAGCTCCCAGTAGAGTTAACGTGTTGAAAGAAATGTACCCTGAAATTCCATTGCCACCAAAGCCAATTTTAACTAGATGGGGTACATGGCTAGAAGCAGTTGAATATTATGCCGAACATATAGACTCTATTAACAATGTTCTCCTTGCATTGGACTCTGAAGATGCAGTCTCAATTGATACTGCGAAAACAGTTACCTGTGACATAAGTGTGAAGAATGACTTAGCTCACATTCAGCATACATTTTCATGCATCATAAAAACGCTCAAAAGTCTCCAAAATAGGCACCTTTCACTATCTGAAAGTTTTGAAATTATAAATAGTACTGTGGAACAACTGAATCGTGGTAGAGGTAAAGTTGCAGATGCAGTAAGAGCTAAGGTGGACACTGTACTTTCAAAAAACCCTGGATATGAAGAACTATAAAAGGTTGTTGCTGTGATGAGTGGTGAATCAACAGTGAAGATTAACTTGGACTTATCCCCAGCAGACATTGTGAAATTGAATTATGTACCAGTTACTTCTTGTGACGTCGAACGCTCTTTTAGTCAGTATAAATCTATCCTCAGAGACAATAGAAGAAGATTCACTTTTCAGCACTTGAAAGAAATGTTTGTAACCTATTGTTATGGTAACAGACAATAAAAATTGTGTTTTGTTGAAACTACATTGGAAGATAAGGTACGTCCATTATATTTTTTGTTTAGTTTGATTAAAATGTGCCAATATTTAACGTACATAGTCATTTTTTTATAATTTTAAGTCCATATTTAATTCCATATTTTGGTAAAAATCCATATTTAATTCCATATTTTGGTAAAAATAACTACATATATATTTACATATTTCATATATTTTTAGTCCATATAAATCCGTTCCCTGGTCATGAATAAAATCTTTGCTGTGATTTGGAGTGGATTGCCGTTGAGTGTTTCTTACTTCAAATCAAGAGCCACTGACTTATTACTGAAATGTAGGCCTATTACATATTTCACGGACATCATTCCCGAACAAGTTCACTGCCACGTAAGTTCTCATTGAATCCGACAGACGGCATCAGAATGAACGCTTTTTCGACATCACTGATTCTGAAAATATTTTCCGTCAAAATTTTGAAATCGGTTGCTGGAATGTTGATGTACAGTTACTACGATGAGAAAGTAAAAGGATCCATTTTTGTTAGCAAACATATTTTGCAATTAACATGTCCTTGAAAACCTAAAACGGTCTTATTCACGGTTAGTGATTTGACACTCCTGTTGTTGTGTGCTACAAAATGGTGAAACGATTTTCAATTTTTTCCTCTCTTCTCCCCTTCCCAGTGTTCCCCGCTAAGTATACGGATAGGGTGGAAGTAATGACGGCAACATACTGCGATAAGGCGTCTTCTTTCTCCCCCCCCCCCCGGGGGTGATCTTGGTTTTCCTTTACCGTCAGCACGGGCCTTTGGGTTGATAATGCGATTGTCGTCCGTGTCAGCAATTAACCACGACTTTACGTTTTGTTTGATTTATCATTATTGTTCGGCGATAATAAAGAATATGATCTACAATCTCATTGTTTTTTAATGTGATTCTTCCTAATTTCAAACAATAACGCACCTTATCGCCTCTGCGAGTAGCCCTAACAGAGTACAGGCCTGTCAACTAGATCTTATTTCTATTTCTGTTTTATAATAATGATGATGATGATGATGATAATAATAATAATAATAATAATAGTAATAATAATAATAATAATAATAATAATAAATTTTATTACATTAAGTAATTATATTAAGAGAGTCACATTATATGTTTTTGAGGGGATTAGCATTTTGGTGTGCCGTGTTGAGTTTAGGCCCGTCTACAGTGTGCCTCGAATACAAAAAGTCTGCGGAGCACTGGTCTAGAGGTGGAATTCGAAGCAATATCGGTCGGAAAGTAGTAGTTTAAATAGCAATGGGGAAAATGAATATTTCTGTATTTAAAATAATCGCGAAGCACGTTGTCTCATTTGTGAACAGTTTATTGTTATAATTATTATGGTTGGAAATAATTTTGTCATTTTTTCCGTTAGCACGGGTTTGTTGCAATCCGCCACATGGTTGTAGACGAGTCACGGAAAAGTCATTCAACGCCGGTGTACTGCAGAAGGGAACCAATGCTTTCCCCATGCTTCCATCCCTCTCTCTGTGAGTCCTACATCCCTGCTCTACACAGTTCTCAATTGTTTCTCCGCTTTCATCGCCTATTTTTCCGTTTTTGTCGTGACTTCTGTATAGCACTTTGTAAATGGCCAACAAAATTTGAAACTTTAAATTATATTTTTATTCAATTGAAAATAATATAAAGCCTCTAAACTTAAAAACTTTAAAAGCGATAGAATCTATTTAATAAAATTAATTTAACTTTGGTAACCTGAAGGCACCGTTTCGGTGTGTGTTTCACCTTCATCAGCGCCTGGTGATGTACTATGAATGAGGACGGACTGATCACCAGCTGCTAACATCACGCAGAAACAGTGCCGTTCGGTTACCAAGGGCACATTAACTTTATTAAATACATTTTAACGGTCTTAAAATCTTATGTTTTCAAATGTTATATTTTAACAAGAAGTGTTATAAAGTGAACATGAAGAACAATGAATTTCTAGAAATTAGAAATAGGTTTCAAGCAAGCTTAATCGTTCCTCTCGTAGCTAGCTTAAAGATTTAATCAGCAGCATTGTCGTCGCTGAGGAAGGAGATATCCAGCGCGTTCGGTGCATATCACAAAAGTTATTGATATAGTTGCCAGTTTTCGAGTTCCAACTTATGAAACGCACTGTCTTTTTCGTGCCCTATATTCGTGCTTAAGCACAGCAGGGGCTCGGATAGCAGAAGATTGTTTCATATGTTGGATTTACAGCGCAGGGCGAGGGAAGAAAAGAGGCGTACTTTAGGGGTGAAACGACTAAATTCTGACATATCTTCACTTACACGTACATTACAATACAAGCTCACTGTCTCTCTGGATCCCAGAAAGAATAATATGTTGAGGAAATGACTCTTGAGACTTCGGCGGATCTGCAGTGTAAGCTCAGATCTTACGTCGAATGAAGTAAATCTGAACAATTCACGGTGACAATATTACAATATTATAGAGGTCCGAGTTAAATAGGACATTCACATGCTTATGTATGTATGTATGTATGTATGTAGTTTTTCAGCTGGTTATTTAAATTTGCTGTATCAACTACGAGGTTATTTAGCGTCGATGAGATTGGTGATAGCGAGATGAGGCCGAGGATTCGCCACAGATTACCTGGCATTCACCTTACGGTTGGAGAAAACCTCGGAAAAACCCAACCAGGTAATCAGCACAAGCGGGGATCGAACCCGCGCCAGAGCGAACTTCAGACCGGCAGGCAAGCGCCTTAACCGACTGAGCCACGCCGGTGGCTTGTATCTATGTAGCCCTATGTATGTATGTATGTATGTATGTATGTATGTATGTATGTATGTATGTATGTATGTATGTATGTATGTATGTATGTATGTATGTATGTATGTATGCAAGAATGAACGGACGGATGGCGGATGGCTGCATAACATATACGGCTGGGCTAACAGATGGATGGGTGTGTGTAAGTGTGAATGATAAGAAATAAGACGAAGAAAATATAACATAAGAAAGCGAGGAAGAAAGAAAAAAGAAATACGAAAGAAAATAAGAAAGGGAGAAAAGTAAGTTGCTGCTGTACCTGGGTTGAAGTCCTGCTGACTGTCGCTCTTGCTGCTGAAGAAGGCCGCGTCCTCGTTGTCCAGCAGCTCCTCCTTGATGGGCAGGAAGTGGTGCTGGTCGTCGGGCTGCTGGTCCCCGGGTGCTGAAGGGTGCGGGTGCGGGTGTGGGTGGTAGCCGTCTGCTCCGGGTCCTACGTGCAAACTGCCGGGCTCCGTGTCGCTACAGCTGTCGTTGAGGAACGACGCCGCTCCTGGCGGACCTGCAAAAATGACCCTGTCGTAGCTCAGCAGAGCAAGTTACCGCAATTAGACACGCGAGTCGCCGATCAGCTCAGCTGGATAAGACGACCGAGGGCCCCAGTTCAAATCTCGGCAATGGCGAAGTTGTAGGCCTATTTGTAGTGTGCAGTCGATGTCGTCAGGGTTTTCTTGGGGTTCTCCCGTTTCTCTATCGTCATTACCCTGTCTCCACAGTCCCCAGGCATTGAACTTTCCGTTTCAAAAAAAATATTTTATTCCTGTGTTTGCGTGACGTGAGACAATAAGACCCCCAGCTTCTGACTTTAGACGGCTCACAATTTTATATGATTAGTCCCTGAGTTTATCTCTAGACGGCTCACAGTTCTATGTACCTAATTCTTCGGGTCTGACTCAGATGGCTCATATTTCTGCATGGTAAGCCCCCGGATTCTTACATTAGACAGCTTATAGTTCTGCATGATAAGCCCCCGGATTCTGACTTTAGATGGCTCATAGTTCTGTATGATAAGCCCCTGGGGTCTGACTTTAGACGGCTTATAGTTCTGTATGATTAGCTCCGGATTCTTACTTTAGACAGCTTATAGTTCTGTGTGATAAGCCCCGGATTCTGACTTTAGACAGCTTATAGTTCCGTATGATTAGCCCCGGATTCTGACTTTAGACGGCTAATAGGTCTGTATGATTAGCCCCGGATTCTGACTTTAGACGGCTTATAGTTCTGTATGATAAGCCCCGGATTCTGACTTTAGACGGGTCAGAGTTCTGTAAGATAAGCCCCGGATTCTGACTTTAGACGGCTTATAGTTCTGTAAGATAAGCCCCGGATTTTGACTTTAGATGGGTCATAGTTCTGAATGATAAGCCCCGGATTCTGACGTTAGACTGCTTATAGCTCTGTATGATTAGCCCCGGATTCTGACTTTAGACGGGTCATAGTTCTGTATCATAAGCACCGAATTCTGACTTTAGACGCCTTATAGTTCTGTAAGATAAGCCCCGGATTCTGACTTTAGACGGGTCATTTTTCTGTATGATAAGCCCCGGATTCTGACTTTAGACGGGTCATAGTTCTGTAAGATAAGCCCCGGATTCTGACTTTAGACGGCTTATAGTTCTGTAAGATAAGCCCCGGATTCTGACTTTAGACTGCTTATAGCTCTGTATGATTAGCCCCGGATTCTGACTTTAGACGGTTCATAGCTCTGTATGATTAGCCCCGATTCTGACTTTAGACGGGTCATAGTTCTGTATTATAAGCCCCGGATTCTGACTTTAGACGACTTATAGTTCTGTAAGATAAGCCCCGGATTCTGACTTTAGACGGGTCATTTTTCTGTATGAGAAGCACCGGATTCTGACTTTAGACGGCTTATAGTTCTGCAAGATAAGCCCCGGATTTTGACTTTAGATGGGTCATAGTTCTGAATGATAAGCCCCGGATTCTGACGTTAGACTGCTTATAGCTCTGTATGATTAGCTCCGGATTCTGACTTTAGACGGATCATAGTTCTGTATGATAAGCCCCGGATTCTGACTTTAGACGCCTTATAGTTCTGTAAGATAAGCCCCGGATTCTGACTTTAGACGGGTCATTTTTCTGTATGATAAGCCCCGGATTCTGACTTTAGACGTGTCATAGTTGTGTAAGATAAGCCCCGGATTCTGACTTTAGATGGCTTATAGTTCTGTAAGATAAGCCCCGGATTCTGACTTTAGACTGCTTATAGCTCTGTATGATTAGCCCCGGATTCTGACTTTAGACGGTTCATAGCTCGGTATGATTAGCCCCGATTCTGACTTTAGACGGGTCATAGTTCTGTATTATAAGCCCCGGATTCTGACTTTAGACGACTTATAGTTCTGTAAGATAATCCCCGGATTCTGACTTTAGACGGGTCATTTTTCTGTATGAGTAGCACCGGATTCTGATTTTAGACGGGTCATAGTTCTGTAAGATAAGCCCCGGATTCTGAATTTAGACGGCTTATAGTTCTGTAAGATAAGCCCCGGATTCTGACTTTAGACGGCTTATAGTTCTGTAAGATAAGCCCCGGATTCTAACTTTAGATGGGTCAGAGTTCTGTAAGATAAGCCCCGGATTCTGACTTTAGACGGGTCAGAGTTCTGTAAGATAAGCCCCGGATTTTGACTTTAGACGGGTCATTTTTCTGTATGATAAGCTCCGGATTCTGACTTTAGACGGCTTATAGTTCTGTATGATTAGCCCCGGATTCTGACTTTAGACGGGTCATAGTTCTGTATGATAAGCCCCGGATTTTGACTTTAGACGGCTCATAGTTTTGTATGATAAGCCTCGGATTCTGACTTTAGACGGGTCATAGTTCTGTATGATAAGCCCCGGATTCTGACTTTAGACGGGTCATAGTTTTGTATGATAAACCCCTGATTCTGACTTTAGACGGGTCATAGTTCTGTATGATAAGCCCCGGATTCTGACTTTAGACGGCATATAGTTCTGTATGATTAGCCCCGGATTCTGACTTTAGACGGCTCATAGTTCTGTAAGATAAGCCCCGATTCTGACTTTAGACGGGTCAGAGTTCTGTTAGATAAGCCCCGGATTCTGACTTTAGACGGGTCGTTTTTCTGTATGACAAGCCCCGGATTCTGACTTTAGACGGGTCATAGTTCTGTATGATAAGCACCGGATTTTGACTTTAGACGGCTCATAGTTTTGCATGACAAGCCCCGGATTCTGACTTTAGACGGGTCATAGTTCTGTATGATAAACCCCGGATTCTGACTTTAGACGGGTCATAGTTCTGTATGATAAGCCCCGGATTTTGACTTTAGACGGCTTATAGTTCTGTATTATTAGCCCCGGATTCTGACTTTAGACGGCTTATAGTTCTGTATGATTAGCCCCGGATTCTGACTTTAGACGGCTCATAGTTCTGTAAGATAAGCCCCGGATTCTGACTTTAGACGGGTCAGAGTTCTGTAAGATAAGCCCCGAATTTTGACTTTAGACGGGTCATTTTTCTGTATGATAAGCCCCGGATTCTGACTTTAGACGGCTTATAGTTCTGTATGATTAGCCCCGGATTCTGACTTTAGACGGCTCATAGTTCTGTATGATAAGCCCCGGATTTTGACTTTAGACGGCTCATAGTTTTGTATGACAAGCCCCGGATTCTGACTTTAGACGGGTCATAGTTCTGTATGATAAGCCCCGGATTCTGACTTTAGACGGGTCATAGTTCTGTATGATAAGCCCCGGATTTTGACTTTAGACGGCTCATAGTTTTGTATGATAAGCCCCGGATTCTGACTTTAGACGGGTCATAGTTCTGTATGATAAGCCCCGGATTCTGACTTTAGACGGCTTATAGTTCTGTATGATTAGCCCCGGATTCTGACTTTAGACGGCTTATAGTTCCGTATGATTAGCCCCGGATTCTGACTTTAGACGGCTCATAGTTCTGTATGATAAGCCCCGGATTTTGACTTTAGACGGCTCATAGTTTTGTATGATAAACCCGGGATTCTGACTTTAGACGTCTGATAGTTCTGTATGATAAGCCCCGGATTCTGACTTTAGACGGCTCATAGTTCTGTATGATAAGTCCCGGATTCTGACTTTAGACGGCTCATAGTTCTGTAAGTTAAGCCCCGGATTCTGATTTTAGACGGGTCATTTTTCTGTATGATAAGCCCCGGATTCTGACTTTAGACTGGTCATAGTTCTGTGAGATAAGCTTCTGACTTTAGAAGTCTCATATTCCTGTAGGATATGTCCGCGATTTCTGACTTTAGACGGTTCATAGTTTTGTATGATAAGCCACCGAAATTTGACTCCAGGCGACTGTGGATATTCCTGTATATCTATATAGTGCTAGGCCTGCTTCTAAGATTGTTTAATTTTTCATCCAAGCCGATATCCTTTTGATACGGGACATATCGTAAATACTTAAATATATCACTTGCTGCATTATTTTATGTTCTGGATCGTTGTACTCAATGAGAATTTGCCCTTAAATTTCATGGTCTTTTTTCATCTACCGAAATTTTAAAATTTCATCCCTTTGCTATATAGAATAGATTAGAAACGATTTGTTGTATGGTTTTCACTATCTGGTATTATTACTAGGTCATCGCCATGAAAGAATTGACCGAAATATTTTTTCAAATAGGATCCCTGGATGAGAACGCTACGTAATTTCCATGTTCTGTACATGTCGTCCATGTAAATGCTAAATAATGTTGGCAAACTTGCAATTTTGTCTGACGTCTATATTAGTGGAAGAATCTCTTCTGTTAATTTTGCATTTAAGTCCAGACCCACTGTAGTTGCTTCATAGGTGCATCTTATGGTCCATGTTATGTGACTTGGATGTCCCCTGTTCTCAAGGATTCTTCATTGTACGTTCGTGTTGACTTTATTAAAAGCCTTTACTAGATCGTTAAGTACCAGATGCGTTTCGCAATTAAGTTCTTTTCCGTCTTCAAGGATTCTTTTCAAAGTGAATAATGTCTTCTCTGCAGCTATGATCGATTTTAGCCTTTGATTTAATATTCTGTGATATAGTTTATGCTATGTATTCAGAAGGTTTGTTTCTTTATAGTTAAGTTATTAACTCTAGATCCTGTTTCCGTTCTACATAAGTGATATTGTATTCGCCTGGAGCCATTCTTCGGGAATTGTATGATTTTTACAACACGTATAATAGAAATATAACAACCGCAAATGTAATAATGGTCCTGGTTTATGTTATTAATTCCTGGTGTCTTTCGATTTTATGCCTTTCAATGCTTCTTGTAATTCCCTCAGGTTCAAGTAATCTACTTCTGCAAGCTCCTTCCTTCCACTGGATGCCGATGCCACAGTTGCCTGTAAGGTTCTACCCAAATTGTTTTTGTACAGCATTGATCCGAATGTTTTATTTTTCATCTCTGTTTAATGTCTTCATAACTTTGTAAGCCAGAGATTGCAGTTCATATGGCCTACTCACTATGTCCCAAAATCATTTCCATTATTCTTGATGTGCTTTTCTCGTTACGCTTTTTGTTGCACTCTACTTGGTTGTATGTTGTTGATTTTCCAAGGTTTACCTTATACCGCTCTTGCTTTTATTCTTCTGCATTTCTACCTTTTCAGACCACACTCCCAACCGTCCATCCGTGTGGAGTAACGGTTAGCAAATCTGACCGTGAAACGAGCGTGCCCTAGTTCGAATCCTGGTTGGGACAAGTTATCCGGTTGCAGTTTCTTCTGCGTTCTCGCTCAACCAGCAAATTCTGGTCCCTGAACTCATTTCCCCGACATTGTCACCTTCATCTCACTCAGAGGCTAGATAATCATAGTAGTTGAAAAAGCGTCGTAAAGTAACCAATTAAAAAAATAACACTCCCAACCCTTTTCTCCTTATAATCCTTTTCTTTAGTCCTACTGCTTCTATTGCTGCACTCTTCATGGTATGCTAGGGTGTAACCTAAATATTTGAAGTTGTTGACCTGATCCAGTATGAAATTATCGATGCGAATGTTGCTTCTCAATGGCTGTTTACTCTCAAAAGCCATTATTTTTGTCTTTCTTGTTGAGATTTATAAATTATAATTTTTTTGCTATGAGATTTGGTGGTGAATAGAATATTGCAATTCATCTTCGGTATTGTCAAAAAGGATTTGATCATCTGCATATATCAGAGTATGTAGGATGGTATTTCTTGTCGACCTGGTTGGCGAGTTGGTATAGCGCTGGCCTTTCATGCCCAAGGTTGCGTGTTCGATTCCGGGCCAGGTCGATGGCATGGCATGTAAAAGAACTCCTGCGGGACAAAATTCCGGCACATCCGGCGACGCTGATATAACCTCTGCAGTTGCGAGCGTCGTTAAATAAAACATAACTTTAACTTTAACTTTGGTATTTCTTTGGAATGAGATGCGTCTGTGTACTGTCAAACGCCTACGTCGAATGAATACAGTCGAATTCAATATAGGCTCTATTGAATAATATGGGTGACAGGGCAAGCTTGTCGGTTGCTAAGTATAAAATTCTGATTGAACGTTTAGTAATATTATAGGCCTATTATTTTTTTATCGGTTATCATCGCTCAGGGATCTGTCATTGGGTCCCTACTGTTTAGTGCATTTATCCGTGATTTCATAGTTCGCTATTTCCACGACAGAAAGAGTGCAAATGGCACTGCCCTCTTGGCGACCAGCGTCCCATAGGTAACCAGCAGTTCTTCCATAACTGGAGACTCGAGGTCAAAGTAAATAAATGTGAAGCCCACCAATTCACTAAGAACGCGGCTCGAAGACATACCACCAGCACCCACACTACCGTGGCTGTAATAAATTAAATAATTAGGGATCGTCATAGACTCTCATCTCACCTTTTTTAGATCATATTATCCAATTCCTTCTTACAAAGGCGAACGGACTGATAATTCGAATCTATCGGATTCTGACTGCCGTAACTCTCGACAATCTGGGGATAGGACTTGCCATGTAGGCCTATAACCCGTGTGGCATCTACATGGATGAACTACAGCTGCAAACTATTTGAGAATTTATTTCTTGACTTGCTAGGAATCTGTGCGTGTCAACCCCAACTCGCCTACATTTAGCCTCGGTTGATGTATACTTAGGGAGCGAAGGAGGTATCAGCACAGTCCACTAGGTATTCTTATGAGGCAGGAAGATAGGGAGGCCTGCATTATTTCGTGTTAGGTGATCACTACTTGCTACTGTAGCCACTGGAATATTGGTTCACCAATCCTAATTCCTTCTCTAGTTGACGGAGCTGAATTCGGCTCTAGCAGCCTGAATACAGCATTGGGCAGTGACTTGCATGCAGCTGTAGTCACTCGGACCTGAAATGTCAAGTTGAACTATTAAATATAAACCGAGAATCCTATCCTTCATTCCCAAACGGGATTCATTCACGGGGCTGGGCTGAGTTTCCTGGCTAGCCACGCATGTTGCCATCAGCAACTGAACCACTCACAACAGAATCAAGGTGGTAAACATGCCAACCAGTCTCTAAGCAGGAACACACTTTGCTCCTTGGTTGAAACATTCATCATTCCCCACATTAAGCTCCCTAGCGCGATCGATTCATATTTTATTATTAGAGTCACCTCTTATCCAATTGGCTAGTCTCCTAAATTGAGAAAACTCATCCTGCCTGTGATTTTCCACGGTTTTCGTAATGCGGTACGAGAGATGTCGGGATAAGTACTGAAAAGATATGGACTAAGGACCTATCATACTCCGTCACAAAAATTGAGGTATTTTCGAAATTAAACTCTTCACGAATCGGAGTCTTAGTTTCCACGTGTCACCTTGGGTGCTCAGGGCGTTTGTCCTCGTCTAGTACAAGAGCTCGCATCCGCTGTCTAGCGAGGATAGCGACGCCCTCTCCCACCACTCGCTCTGCTCAGGCAGACCCTGTGCTCCTGCTGTTCAGGCCTCCTCCCTGTGCTCCTGCTGTTCAGGCCTCCTCCCTGTGTGACTGTTAGCTGTTAGGTTATGTTCAGTTTCCGCTTTTTTCCTCTTCAGAATTCTCTTAAATTCCTCCTACGGAAAATTGAGAAACTGAATGAGATAAGTGGTCCACTGGCTTGGAGGTCACATAATTCTTCTTCTCAGCCCAAAAATGCGCCATCACATACCTTTTAGTTATTTCTCTTTCCATTCCCCTTCTCTCATCATCATCATAATCATCATCAGATTCAGACAGAGTCCGTAGATTGACTCAAGTTGCTGAGAATCGCAATTCCACACGTTTTCTCGCAATCAGCGTTAGTCTACATTTCCGCCTCATTCCGAAGCATTCTGTAGATTTTTTAATACGTCAAGCATTTCACTACGTAGGTCAATGACTGTTTGAATATTATTATAAGATATCGAGCATTGAGGGAAGTTTGGAAAGCCGCTTTGTGTCCTGAAACTGATATGAAACTTATTTTTAATATAATAATAATAGTAATAATAATAATAATAATAATCATAATACTAATAATAAGTTAATAATAATCTAATAAAAATGTGAACAATACTTTCCTACGCCCTCCAGTTACTTGATCTAGCGTTTATGACTCTTATATAGGCTAATCCGTTATTTGAGAACGCTGTATCAACATCAAGGTCATATAGGTCTACCATGGGTGAACCTGGTGATAGTGCGCTAGAATTTTGGTGTTATCAGACCGATGGTTCAGCCATAAAATTGACTGACATTAAAGCGAGATTCGAACACACGCCCTACCACCACGTGTCTAGCTCATTACTCCACGTGTGCCTGCGCTTCATTGTATGTAAAATTGCGATGTGGAGCCGAAATGCGAATTATCGAACTCGGGGAGAATTAATATGCATAACACGGATAAGCGATCGAGATAAAACTTTGGTAGGGGAAAACAAAGACATTTTCGTGTAGGCACATTGTTAATAATAATGATGTCACTACCTTCAATATCTTTAATAACCTAAATTTAGCTGCAATATTTTATCGGAAACAGAGCTGTAGAATATTCATTCCAAACACGAGCGAACTCGGGAGAAATACGATAAAGATTTGGAAGCGGTTCTCCAGTTTCATCAGATCAGAACTCAATCCACGTAGAACAGCAAATGTATTGGGAGACTTTACTACTGGTTTTCGATATATCGAGCAGAATTCTCTGAAAGAACTTTTCTTTTTTACGAGGTTAGTTTCATCTTTAGGCGTCTGTTGTAGAGAAGTTCGTTCGGCCATTTTGTGAGGAGGGTCTGTTCTGTTGTTAAGAACACAGCATGGCCGGAAATCTTTGGGAATTGCTCCAAGAGAGGGAGGCAGATTGTGGTGCGGGTTGAAGTAGAGATGAGAAGCGCGCCAGCAAGATTCGGTTGCTGTGGTAACGCTCCACCCATCTTCCCCCAGCATCCCGACCTTCCTGCTGCCTTCCTCACTTCCTGACTGCTAACCTTACACTACAGGGTGTTTAAGAAACAAATCATATGACTTCTCCTTTCAAATTAACGTGAAACTTTCATGCTTTAGGATCCATTCGAAATTAATGTTACGGAAATTTTAACATCTGACGTCACTTGCTTGGCAACGGCAATGAGTTACCTCACAATATTCTGACGTTACTTCCTTAGCAACGGGTCAGACACTGGCATGAATATGTTGTTTGCTAAAGGGATAGACTTACTTTGTTGGGTGACTTTTATTATATTTCTTGTTTCTCTTATCATGACACATAGGCTACTAATGGCTGTCTGTCAAACCTATTCAGTAATTCCATTGCAAATGTTTGAACAGATCCTATATGGTATATAGGCTATTCTATAAAGGGATAAAGGAAAATAGTTAACATGCACTATGAATTGCATTTAATTCTGTCATATTGCCATTCCTTATACGTGAATAAATTGAACTGTTTCGTTAAAGTTCGAAATATCAATAGCCTTGGACATGTTTGGAGAGTTCCATCTTTTCTGGATTCCTCATAACGAATAGGCCCTAATAGGCCTAAACGGATTTCGATATGACATCTTTATTCGTTCGTCTGTCTCTCTCACTGCATGTTATTCTATTCATATGTATGTATGTATGTATGTATGTATGTATGTATGTATGTATGTATGTATGTATGTATGTATGTATGTATGTATGTATGTATGTATGTATGTATGTATGTATGTATGTAACAATACCATCCCATCGCACCTCCTCATACTCATCCTCTTTCACAATAGCCCTGCCAAGACTCTGGAATTCGCTACCTGCTAGCATCAGGGACTGTCGAAATAAAATTGAATTCAAACGAAAACTTACTAGGCACTTGGTCAGTAATTGATTTCTTGTAAATAGTTTATTTAATCTATCACAAAATATTTCAATATTCAGTAATTTCATCACTATACAATTTTGTTATTCTAGATTTAATTTGTAGTTCAGTAAATATAAAATATTCTTTGTTTCTCTATGATAAATTATCTAGCTTTAATTATTCAGGTAATCTTTTCGTACTTTGATTTTATTGTAATTGTAATTGTAAATTTAATACTAATTGTAATGTTATTTGTAATTGTAATTGTAAATTTAATACTAATTGTAATTTTATTGTTCATATTGTAGTTGGAATCTCCTTGTAGAGGGGCAGAGAAGGCCTGACGGCCTTATCTCTACCAGGTTAAATAAATAAATACTAATACTAATAGTATGTATGTATGTATGTATGTATGTATGTATGTATGTATGTATGTATGTATGTATGTATGTATGTATGTATGTATGTTCATTAATAATAATCTACGACCAGGAAGAGGACGATATGCTTGCAGCTACAATTATCTCCGTTTCTTATTTGAATTCGCGATGTGCCGAGCTGCCAATTCATGCAGCTGCAGGGCGGAGCTGTGGAGGACAGGGACTTCGTCGTGCTTATAGATTATTGAACGAGCGTGGTCGGAATGGAGAAGTTTTCCCCGCCCGCCCGGGTCCGATGTAAGAAGAGGATGCAGTACGGCGTACACACAGCACGTCCGAATCACACACGTGGATTCCACAGCGAGGAGCAGTGGCGGCGCGTGGTTCGTTCTGTGTGGTTGTATTCATTAAACGGGTCTGTAATTCAATTTCAGCTACAATTTACGGTGCAACGCATTCATTTTCTCTGTGGGAAATATGAGTTCGTTATCCAATGAGACCAAGTAGAACTTGTGGCGTTAGTGTACCTTTCCCGCGATTCCTCCTCGACCCGTAACAACTGTGCCGTCCACCGAGGAGAATGCAACGCCAAAGAAAATAGTAACTAGCTATTCAAGACAGAGATTTAGCAATGCTGAGCCTCCTGTCCTATATGCCGTCTCGAGTCGTCAAGTTATTCTGGGCCGTAGTCTGTTGGTTTTGATTTTAGTTGTGCCTGAGATTTTCATTTTCCATTGAACTAAGCGTACAGGCAAAGCAATAACCCTGCAAAAATATATTTCCAATTTTCTCTTAAACATTGTGCGTAATGCGCCTCCCAGATATCAAAGAAGTAGTCGGGCTTCTGTGGGTTGTAGTGATTTATGCCGATTTGTTGCATGATTCCCTTCGTATTTAATACATGTCTGCTCATTTGCGAATGATACGTATGATCTTCGGTGGAGAAATTAGGCCTAATGGATCTTGTTCAAACGAAAAACATAACGATGGTCCACTTCAAGAATCATTGGACAATTTTATTCGTGGCTTTTTCTGTCATGAAGAATAAGATGACGCACGAGGCGGTCAGTTAATACAAATTAAGCCTAATCTAGTTGTTGTACAGTACACAGACTGAGGTCTAGTTGTTGTACACAGACAGAGGTCTAGTTGTTGTACACATACTGAGGTCTGGTTGTTGTACACAGAATGTCTAGTTGTTGTACACAGACTGAGGTCTAGTTGTTGTACACAGAATGTCTAGTTGTTGTACACAGACCGAGGTCTAGTTGTTGTACACATACTGAGGTCTGGTTGTTGTACACAGACTGAGGTCTAGTTGTTGTACACAGAATGTCTAGTTGTTGTACACAGACCGAGGTCTAGTTGTTGTACACAGACCAAGGTCTAGTTGTTGTACACAGACCGAGGTCTAGTTGTTGTACACAGACCGAGGCCTAGTTGTTGTACACAGACCGAGGTCTAGTTGTTGTACACAGATCGAGGTCTAGTTGTTGTACACAGACCGAGGTCTAGTTGTTGTACACAGACCGAGGACTAGTTGTTGTACACAGACAGAGCTCTAGTTGTACACAGACCGAGGTCTAGTTGTTGTGCACAGACCGAGGACTAGTTGTTGTGCACAGACCGAGGTCTAGTTGTTGTGCACAGACCGAGGTCTAGTTGTGCACAGACCGAGGTCTAGTTGTGCACAGACCGAGGTCTAGTTGTTATGCACAGACCGAGGTCTAGTTGTTATGCACAGACCGAGGTCGAGTTGTTGTACACAGACCGAGGTCTAGTTGTTATGCACAGACCGAGGTCTAGTTGTTATGCACAGACGGAGGTCTAGTTGTTATACACAGGCGGAGGTCTAGTTGTTGTACACAGACCGAGGTCTAGTTGTTGTACACAGACCGAGGTCTAGTTGTTATGCACAGACCGAGGTCTAGTTGTTGTGCATAGACGGAGGTCTAGTTGTTATACACAGACCGAGGTCTAGGTGTTGTACACAGACCGAGTTCTAGTTGTTGTACACAGACCGAGGTCTAGTTGTTATGCACAGACCGAGGTCTAGTTGTTATGCACAGACGGAGGTCTAGTTGTTATACACAGACCGAGGTCTAGTTGTTGTACACAGACCGAGGTCTAGTTGTTATGCACAGACCAAGGTCTAGTTGTTATGCACAGACCGAGGTCTAGTTGTGCACAGACTGAAGTCTAGTTGTTGTACACAGACCGAGGTCTAGTTGTACATAGACTGAGGTCTAGTTGTTGTACACAGACTGAGGTCTAGTTGTTATGCACAGACTGAGGTCTAGTTGTTATACACAGACTGAGGTCTAGTTGTTATGCACAGACCGAGGGCTAGTTGTTATGCACAGACCGAGGTCTAGTTGTTATGCACAGACTGAAGTCTAGTTGTACACAGACCGAGGTCTAGTTGTTGTACACAGACTGAGGTCTAGTTGTTGTACACAGGCTGAGGTCTAGTTGTTATGCACAGACCGAGGTCTAGTTGTTATGTACAGACCGAGGTCTAGTTGTTATGCACAGACCGAGGTCTAGTTGTTATGCACAGACTGAAGTCTAGTTGTTGTACACAGACCGAGGTCTAGTTGTTGTACACAGACTGAGGTCTAGTTGTTATGCACAGACTGAGGTCTAGTTGTTATGCACAGACTGAGGTCTAGTTGTTATACACAGACTGAGGTCTAGTTATGCACAGACCGAGGTCTAGTTGTTGTACACAGACTGAGGTCTAGTTCTTATAAACAGACTGAGGTCTAGTTGTTATGCACAGACCGAGGTCTAGTTGTTATGCACAGACCGAGGTCTAGTTGTTATGCACAGACTGAGGCCTAATTCTACTTTTCTTTGAGGATTCAATGAACTCTTATGGCCAAAGTATTTATTTAGATATGGTAAGATTTTCATCAGAGACGATTAACATATTTTAAATGCCGAATTTCTTAAATCAAAATAATGTTACAAACATGACTACAATAGAACTGAACCATAGAGCGTCATCATCAAAATGACTGTTGAGGCTTTGCGGTCTGTGAACAGTGTAGTCTGTTATTCTTTTTCGCCATAATGAAGTTCTGTGGATGATACACATTGCATTTATATATACTATATATATATATATATATATATATATTCATTCATTCATTCATTCATTCATTCATTCATTCATTCATTCATTCATTCATTTTGGTGGAGTTTCTTCCACACCACCAGCAATGCAATACAACTACAAGAAAAAATTATACTACAATGCAATTAATCTACTGTAATAACGAGTGACAATGAATATGAAAAATTAAAAATATAACAACGTATTGAAAATAATAAAAATTAGTCTAACATATTAAATGATGCAAAAAAGAAAAAATATATACATCAAATACAGATACAAAATAAAAGTGACACTCAGCATTAACCAAGCATCCTGGCACAAAGACAAGAGAAAGGGTTAATCTAACAAAACGAAATTATTGTCAAAATACTAAAGATATAAACTTCGGCATAAATTTAGCAACTTCTCAGAAACGGATTTCATGAGATAAAATGTACTTTTCTGGTTTACTTTTAAACAATGACAGTGTCCGGCGAGGCAATGATACAGTGTAGGAGGATGAGTATAGGGAAGTTCCGTGACGAGGAATAGAAAGGAGTGATTGATGCTGATTTCGTGAAGTAGTTAGGAACTGAAAGCGTGAAGACAAGTAATTTGGAGAAGAGTTATGTAAAATTTTGTAAAGAAGTGAAAGAGCGTGTATGATTCTTCGTTCCTTTAGACAGCCCACGAGAGCAGCTCAAAGGACGGCGTTACATGGTCAAATTTCCGAATATTACAGACGAATCTTATCCATACATTATGAACACGTTGCAGTCTCTCATTTAAGTTAGAACTTAAGTTTGTTAACAAGGAATCACAGTAATCGAAATGGGGCATCACGAGAGTTTGTATAAGATTCTTTTTAATGCAAGTGGTAGAATAGTAAATTATGTAACGAGCCTATAATGATAGTAATTAAGACGCGAGTATGTTTGTTTATGAAACGAGCGCAAGCGAGTTTCATGATTTTCATACGAGCGTCTTAATTACCATTATAGGCAAGTTTCATAGGACTTTTTATGCTCGACCATTTTCTAACCTGAAATTGTTCATAAGTATTCATTTTATTCGCATCTGACTGAAGAGGGGAAGTGACCTTGTGCATAGCTCGTTAATTGTGAGATGTGCGCAGACGCGAAAGTATTGATTTTTTACCGAGGAACAATAATGTCATTGACCTTGATATAATTTAGAGAATAACAGGAACTAATTTTGATATAACCTGGAAATTGATTTAGGATTGAAAAACGAGATGACAAATTGAATTTATTTGAATATTATTTACAATTAACGCTAATTATTATAGTAACAGAACATAACCTTCTGCGACAGTATTGAATTTCCAGCCTCCGTGACGTTTCCCTCGTTGTCTTTCGATTGCATATCCGAGAATAATCGAAAACCTGAACTTTAATGAATAGGTGTACTTTAATGATGTGCATTAAAGGACTGCTACCAGGTGTATAATTACTACATTTCGGCATGGTCGAGCATAAAGTGTTTTACGTGCTTCAAAGGATGGAGCAGCAACAATATTTTCTTGCATGTATGGGTAACTTGAGTGTTCCAGTTAAGATCATTATCCATAAAAATTCCAACTTTTTTACTCTTTTACTGTATTCAATAGTTGTACAATTAAGCATGATGCTAGGCAATTTCTTGCGTTCTGCAGTAGGCTACTAAGAAGGCGATGATGACCCGTCACTATTGCCTGAGATTTCTCAGGGTTCAGCTTCAATCCAAAATTTAAGTCCACATCCAAATAGAGTTCAGGTCTGCATTAAGTCTAGTTAAGTGCATAGTTTTACTCTGCTGCACTTGTCGATTTCTAACTTGAACTAACTAACTGTGACTTCAAAGTGCTGAAGATTTATGGGCTATTATTTTAAATAGACCTAATTGCTTTGATTTCTGAATTTTGGATAGTGTTATGAAAACTTTCATATGCTACAATATGGACTGAAAACATTATAAAAAACAAAGAAAAGTTTTGTCATTTAAGTATCAACATAGAACAACTGATTCTCGAATTATGATTTAGTGTCAACCATGTTTAATAATCATTTTTATTCACTATGCTTGTGCTGTCAACCCTACTTTCAAAAAATCGAATTAAAAATTCTAGGGCCGGTTTCACCAAGCTTTACTAAGGTTTTAATGACTCATTAATTTATTTACTGGTTCATAAAATCATTTTTATATCACACCAAGCATCTTTAGTCTAACGAACCAGTAAAACTATCAATAAATTTAGTGATAGAAATTTCCGTCTTTAAATTTTTAATGGTTCATTAGTTGCAATATAAAATAGCGGAACGTTTCGACGCAGAATTGTTATATCCGGAAATGCTCGAAAATTAAGAGTCAGATGGAGATAATGTTAACCGTGTAAGAAACGATCATTTTGAAGATTTGAATGACACAGAAATTCACGAAAGATACCGCGTCACGAAGATCGTGGTACTCAAAATTTTAGAAGAAACTATCATAGGTTAGAAAATCATAAAAACAGCTGAGACAAAGCTGAAACTAGGTAACATACAACTGAGTTTTTATTTTAACACATGAAAGTGGTTATTATAACTACATATCTAAGAAATATTAGTAAATTAATACGTAATGTGCATTCAAATATAGCAAAACTTAATCGGTATATTAACTTTCATTTATTAGAATTATATTATAGCTAGCGATAAGATATGTTTGCACTAGCTTTAAAACAGAAGCGAAAGAACTGGATTCATGGAATTTATAATCGCTTTCTTTCCGAAGGAAATTTAATTTTCCAGCAAGATAACTACCCCGCGCACACCGCCATAAACGTTCAAAGACGGTTCACGGAAAAGCTTGAAAAAGAGGAGGATTGACAAAAATCGAGACAACCAACCTCAAAATCCAGATCAGTTGTGGGATCAAGTTCTGGCTACCTGGGAAGATCTCGCTGAGGACCAGGACTATTTCCGCGATCTAGTGAACTGAATGCCAGGCAGTGATGGACGCCGGTGGCATGTGGACAAAGTATTAGATCCACATGTGTATTTTTTCTTTTTTTTTTTTTTTTCTTTAATTTGTTTGTTTATCTTTGTTTTATTTCGAGAAGAGAATTGATCTCCCTAGAGTTTTTTTAATTCTCCTAGTGGAGCCAGATTGCGAAATAATTCGTTCCACTACAAAAAAATAAAAAATAATGAAAGGTAACATGTATAAAAATTAGTTACGTTAATAAAAAAAAAGTTCTCAGCGTGAATCGAACTCGGGTCCCAGGGATGGCAAGCCAGCTCGCTCCACCGGACAGCCGAGACGTAATCAAATCAGCGTGGCGAGGCATATAGCTGCTCGACTTGAAGTCTACGGAAATAGCGCACATGTAAACGTACTCGTGTAAATCGCGGTCAAAATTTCAACATTTTCACTACCAAGAGACACAACAAAATTGTTTTCTAATACTGTACACGATTTGCGATACAGTAGACTGTGGTTTCGTTTAAAGATGTTCTGATATAATTACGAAAAATTCATAGATCGCACTTATTTATCCGTAATGAGCCATTACTTACTTTTCATTAAATGTTAAGGAAATTTGGTTGGTGAGCAGCTCGCATGTTAGTGAATCGTTAAATATCTTAATGTTCAGTAGTTAATGTTTCATTTGGACTGATTTACTGAAGGTTGGTGAAACCGGCCCCTAGTCTCACAAATGCATCTAAGTACGTAGATCAGATCGTTTGGGGGAAACTGAGACAGAAGGTGGAAACCCAGAAAAATTTACAAAATGAATCTGGATTCAATTCCTCTGCCAACCACCGGCGCAGCTCAGTCGGCTAAGGCGCTTGCCTGTCGATTCAGAGTTGCGCTTGGGCGCGGGTTCGATTCCCGCTTGAGCTGATTACCTCGTTGGGTTTTCCGAGGTTTTCCCCAACCGTAAGGCGAATGTCAGGTAATTTAGAATCATCGGCCTCATCTCGCCAAATACTATTTCGCTATAACAATCCTATCGACGCTAAATAACCTAATAGTTCAAACAGCGTCGTTAAATAACCAACTAAAAAAATCCTCTGCCGCCCTGTTATGTGCGTGGACAAACGTTAGTGAGCGCTTCACTATTGCCACAATGTAAAACAATTACAAACTGGTTAACACATTCAAACAAGTCGTTAGCAGTGGGCGGATTTATATATGTCTACTAAAATGTATAAAACATCCTCCTGAGTCCTGAGACATTTGTTGTTTTATTTTTAAAGTTCAATATAATTGTACACTACAAAAAACAGTCACTGACATGAGGAGAAATGCTGAAAAAATTCTGCAAATTACAGTTAGGGCACAACCCTTGCAGTGAAACATATCATCTAGTTGAGCTGTATTGCTTGTCTATGTGAGAAATGGACAACTTCTGTTAATTTACTCGTTCTGACAAATGTTTAGTATCGCTTATTCCCTTAAAGTTCAACTGGATTCACCTCCAAATCACATAGGCTACACGAACCAAAAAGAAAAAAAATCTCGTTTATCAAATTGTTAAGTCTGGGTTGATGACCACCAATTCTTTCTAATTTTCCTTGGAGGATAAAAGAAGAAAAGGGAGTTTTTAAAAGTGCATAAATTCTCGTATTATTATTCATGATTCACAAAATATCTGCAAAGCACAAAAATAACTGGAGGCATAATCGTAATAATTCAGGTTTGATCGAACTTCTCAAGTCACCCAACAACAAAGAGCGACTGGTAAGCTGCGACTTCGCCTGTTACAGCCCATTCCTTCAGGCTATCCTGCAGATCATAACGAGGGGCCTGTTAAAGCTCATTCCTTGCAGGCTATCCTGCAGATCATAACGAGGTGCCTGTTACAGCCCATTCCTTGCAGGCTATCCTGCAGATCATAACGAGGGGCCTGTTACTGCCAATTCCTTGCAGGCTATCCTGCAGATCATAACGAGGGGCCTGTTACAGCCCATTCCTTGCAGGCTATCCTGCAGATCATAACGAGGGGCCTGTTACAGCCCATTCCTTGCAGGCTATCCTGCAGATCATAACGAGGTGCCTGTTACAGCCCATTCCTTGCAGGCTATCCTGCAGATCATAACGAGGGGCCTGTTACAGCCCATTCCTTGCAGGCTATCCTGCAGATCATAACGAGGTGCCTGTTACAGCCCATTCCTTGCAGGCTATCCTGCAGATCATAACGAGGTGCCTGTTACAGCCCATTCCTTGCAGGCTATCCTGCAGATCATAACGAGGTGCCTGTTACAGCTCATTCCTTGCAGGCTATCCTTCAGATCATAACGAGGTGCCTGTTACAGCCCATTCTATGTCTTCGTATGAGTTCGTTTTTGTAGTTTCGCTTATTTATCTTAAATGCATCTAGCTCTATTCTTAGGATATCTTCGTTTCTCTCATGGTCTAAAAGATTACAACTGAGTAATGAGACCTAGAAATTTTATGTAGGTCTATATATTTCTATTTTATGTCTATCTGAGCGATTTAGTGTCTACTTTCCCCGCCCCTGTATTAAAAGAAGTGTAACATTTTATTTGAGGTGCCCGCTTAGTTGTGTATTTGAGGGTGCGAAGTAAAACATCGCATATTCTTTGAAATCTTAATATTTGCATATTTACAGTAATAACTGTGCCTGATAGAAGAGACCTGTTCTCTATGAAGTGATCTAGTGCTGGCTTACTTTACATCATGAGCCTTGAAATGCTATTTCTGTCATTTTGTTTGTTAACATTTTTTAGATTAGACTTATTCATATGGAACTGAATTGCGGTAGGCTACGTCATGGATGCAAAGTATGGATACTGATAGGGATAGAAGAAAACTATTAGAGTGGAGATGGAGTATTTGAGGCTCAATTTAGGTGTATCAAGACGGGATAGAATTAGGAATGAAGAAATTAGAGATAAGAAAAGACATTTTGGGTACTTTAGAGAGAAAACAAATACTGCATTAGTTAAGACCTTCTGCGTATGAGTGGGGAGCAATGGTAAAATGAGATAAGAAATGGAAGACGCAAGGAAGGAAGCCACAGGAAATCTTGGAATGAAGCTACAAACAAGAAAGATCTCAACCTTGATGACCCTACAGATTGCCGGCGTTACGCTGTGTGGCATATAGATGGAGCCAACAACTGTAAAAAAGCGAAACTGCGTGCGTGTGTGTGTGGATTGGAGGTTAACTTCAACGTTCACATGTCTTCTGTGTCTTAAGCATGCAAGAGAAGACTCATGAGACGGAAACACTTAAAGCAGATTGAAAATGTAAATAAATCTATTACATCACAGCCCTGAGTAATATGGAGCTTTGCTTACTTTGGTCTTCTTCTTTGACTTTCGTCTTCTGGCCTTTGTCGTCGCTACATTCGTCGTCTTTGCTGTTCTTGTTTTCTTGCCTCGCTTTCTTCTGGATCTTCTTCATCTTGGCTCGTTGATTTTGGAACCAAACCTAGTAAGCGGCGAGGGGAGAAAAATAAATGTCATCACATGTTGTGGCTCTTTTATAATAGTGAGCGTATCGGACACATACCAATACAACATACCGAATCTGACCAAAAATCCAATTAAAAAAGCAAATCAGGAAAGTTATCGGCATTCGATAATTCATTGTTAAATTTGCGGTTATTGCACAGCATGCGCTTGCTGAGACATTCTTAAGAAATATTATAACACTGTTAAATAAAATTTCATTTCGATTTGAAAGAAAATTTTGTAATTTAAATCATATAATAATATGAACTCTAAACATTATTATTCTGTTTTATTTTATTGGGTTATTTTACGACGTTGTATCAACATCTAGGTTATTTAGCGTCTGAATGAAATGAAGGTGATAATGCCGGTGAAATGGGTACGGTGTCCAGCACCGAAAGTTACCCAGCATTTGCTCGTATTGGGTTGAGGGAAAACCCCGGAAAAAACCTCAACAGATAACTTGCCCCGACCGGGATTCGAGCCCGGGTCACCTGCTTTCGCAGCCAGACGCGCTGACCGTTACTCCACAGGTGTGTACTATGATTCGTTTACGTGCTTCTTTTTTCAGACCATGTTCCAATATGACCCTCACACTGAGTGCTACCTTTTTCTTGATTAGAAACCTACAAATATGACTAATTATGATGATAATGATGTGATAATGTTTATGGTCATATCGCAATGATGGTGTGATAGAAATTAGGACAGACAGGTGTCCATCAGAGTTGTTGGTAACAAGTGTCCATAAGGTTCGCTGCGTACCCAGGTTTGGAGTAGGCAACCCCACTCGTCCCTAGGCTAGCCAGCGTTCGTGGGATGGTATGAAATGATATGTTGGCGTAGTGATGTAGATTCCTTGTACGGGAAAACAGAAAAACCCCGAGAAAAGCCCCAACTACGTCCTTGTCCGCCACAAGTGTTACTATGGATTTTTCATCCCAGTCCTAACCGGGACTCAAACCCAGCCCGCGTATGTGACCACTCAGCCCCCGCAGGGAACTGTAGCATATTTGAGCCTGCTGTAAGTTTCAGCGCCATTAGATGCTAGAGCTAACTTTTATATACAAATCCAAATATTTAGCTTTCATCCTGGAGGGTCGTTTGATTTTGTATGAATCGGGCCAGTCAGTCAGAATTTTCATTACAATTTAAGCGTGAACCACAATTTAATATTGAACCCGCTCCACTTTGACGTTCTGTCCTTCCGAGGAACCGGTGTGTGCAATATTGGCTCCAGGTCTGTTTGATCTGTCTGCAGAAGCGAAGGATCGCCACGGAGGTCGTGTGACTCGTGCTGTGTGACGCACAAATATCGCTCTTAATGAAAATATCGTTAAATCACCACTTATCTGTTCTAACGAGTCGTAATGTGGCCGGCAGGCAGTGAGGAATAATAAGAAGGCATTACTAGTGCTGTGACGCTGATGAAGTGATTCAACACAAACTGCGATATATCCGAAGTGAAAATATTCATCAGAAATCTAAACTACAAAATTATATGGCAAAACATGCAAAAGGGTTAAAATAAAAATAAAAATTGAAATTTGGATGAAATAATAGATCCAAGTTTAAAACAATAGTCACATAGGAAATCTGGAATAATTCCACGGAAACAAATTGATGGAAAATTAAGAAATTATTACAGCAACCCTAACAGACAAATTTAATGTGTTTTCTCACTGTTAAAACAAATTAAGGCAATTATATTTTTAACAGACTATGTTGACGATTGTTCTTATAATAATTGAAACATAATATTTTAAGCTTGCAGAATAAAATTAAAAATAATTCATACTGACGTATAACAACAAAGTTTGAATTCTAAGGAAACCGGTACCTAGAAACACAAAATCATACAGTATGAATGCTAAGGCAACCCTCAGGATTTACAAGATAGGACCGCCATGTAAATCATTTTATAGTAGGCATAATAAAAGAAGGTAACAAAGTTGGAGACATAAAATATTACCCTACAAGTGGACAAGACATTTACAGAAATTAGGAGATTTCCAAACTTGGCAAACCAATTCCAAATCAGAGGCAGAGTGTGGACAAAAGGATGTAAGCTTTGTTGGAATAGATCTAACCCAAAACTTCACCCTAGCCTAGTTTCAACTATTTCAGAAGATAGGTCTACATGAAAGGAAGGAAAGTGGAGAGTTGTTGAAATGGTAGAAGAAAACTGGAGTTCTCCTAGAAAACGTCTATTTTGTCCATCACAACCTGGCTGGGGATCAACCGGGACACCTGGATGGAAGACCGGCGCGCTCGAGCTTCAGCGACATACGCTACAGTACTAAATTACAACAATATTTGATATCGGAATAGATCGGTTTACAGTCCAACACATCCCATCAACGCTGGATACCTACATACTATCTCTGTAAAAGCTTCTGAATAAGAAGCTAACATTATCGGTATTCTGACAACGAAGAAACTCGGAACGATTGCTATAGCAAGAAACACGATCGAGTGATTACGACATTTGACCGCAGTAATAGGTATGCCGGAACGATCGTCACGTTTGATCATAGTAGAAACACGATCGAACGATCTTGACATCTGACCGCAGTAAGAAGCATTAACACATAGTTGCGACATTTGACCGCAATAAGAATGACGACCGAACAATCGTGACATTAGACCGCAGTAACAAGCACGATTAAACAATTGTGACATTAGACCGCAGTAACAAGCACGATTAAACAATTGTGACATTAGACCGCAGTAACAAGCACGATTAAACAATCGTGACATTAGACGGCAGTAACAAGCACGACTGAACAATCGTGTTATTAAAACGCAGTAACAAGCACGATTAAACAATCGTGACATTAGACCGCAGTAACAAGCACGACTGAACAATCGTGACATTAGGCCGCAGTAACAAGCACGATTAAACAATCGTGACATTAGACCGCAGTAACAAGCACGATTAAACAGTCGTGACATTAGACCGCAGTAACAAGCACGACTGAACATTCGTGACATTAGACCGCAGTAACAAGCACGACTGAACAATCGTGACATTAGACCGCAGTAACAAGCACGATTAAACAATCGTGACATTAGATCGCAGTAACAAGCACGATTAAACAATCGTGACATTAGACCGCAGTAACAAGCACGATTAAACAGTCGTGACATTAGACCGCAGTAACGAGCACGACTGAACAATCGTGACATTAGACCGCAGTAACAAGCACGATTAAACAATCGTGACATTAGATCGCAGTAACAAGCACGATTAAACAATCGTGACATTAGACCGCAGTAACAAGCACGACTGAACAATCGTGACATTAAACCGCAGTAAGGAGCACGATTAAACAATTGTGACATTGGACTGCAGAAACAAGCACGACTAAACAATCGTGACATTAGATCGCAGTAACAAACACGACTAAACAATCGTGACTTTAGACCGCAGTAAGGAGCACGATTAAACAATTGTGACATTAGATCGCAGTAACAAGCACGACTGAACAAAAGTGACATTAAACCGCAGTAAGGAGCACGATTAAACAATTGTGATATTAGACCGCAGTAACAAACACGACTAAACAATTGTGACTTTAGATCGCAGTAACAAGCACGATTAAACAATCGTGACATTAGACCGCAGTAACAAGCACGACTGAACAATCGTGACATTAGACCGCAGTAAGGAGCACGATTAAACAATTGTGACATTAGACCGCAGTAACAAACACGACTAAACAATCGTGACATCAGACCGCAGTAACAAGCACGACTGAACAATCGTGACGTTAGACCGCAGTAACAAACACGACTAAACAATCGTGACATTAGACCGCAGTAACAAGCACGACTGAACAATCGTGACGTTAGACCGCAGTAACAAACACGACTAAACAATCGTGACATTAGACCGCAGTAACAAGCACGACTGAACAATCGTGACGTTAGACCGCAGTAACAAACACGACTAAACAATCGTGACATTAGACCGCAGAAACAAACACGACTAAACAATCGTGACATTAGACCGCAGTAACAAGCACGATTAAACAATTGTGACATTAGACCGCAGTAACAAGCACGACTGAACAATCGTGACGTTAGACCGCAGTAACAAACACGAATAAACAATCGTGACATTAGACCGCAGTAAGGGCACGATTAAACAATTGTGACATTAGATCGAGATCGCAGTAACAAGCACGACTGAACAAAAGTGACATTAAAAAGCAGTAAGGAGCACGATTAAACAATTGTGACATTAGACCGCAGTAACAAGCACGACTGAACAATTGTGACATTAGACCGCAGTAACAAACACGACTAAACAATCGTGATATTAGACCGCAGTAACAAGCACGATTAAACAATCGTGACATTAGATCGCAGAAACAAACACGACTAAACAATCGTGACATTAGACCGCAGTAAGGAGCACGATTAAACAATTGTGACATTAGACCGCAGTAACAAGCACGACTGAACAATCGTGACGTTAGACCGCAGTAACAAACACGACTAAACAATCGTGACTTTAGACCGCAGTAAGGAGCACGATTAAACAATTGTGACATTAGATCGCAGTAACAAGCACGACTGAACAAAAGTGACATTAAACTGCAGTAAGGAGCGCGATTAAACAATTGTGATATTAGACCGCAGTAACAATCACGACTAAACAATCGTGACTTTAGATCGCAGTAACAAGCACGATTAAACAATCGTGACATTAGACCGCAGTAACAAGCACGACTGAACAATCGTGACATTAGACCGCAGTAAGGAGCACGATTAAACAATTGTGACATTAGACCGCAGTAACAAACACGACTAAATAATCGTGACTTTAGACCGCAGTAACAAACACGACTAAACAATTGTGACATTAGATCACAGTAACAAGCACGACTGAACAAAAGTGACATTAAACCGCAGCAAGGAGCACGATTAAACAATCGTGACATTAGACCGCAGTAACAAGCACGACTGAACAATCGTGACATTAGACCGCAGTAACAAACACGATTAAACAATCGTGACATTAGACCGCAGTAACAAGCAGGACTGAACAATCGTGACATTAGACCGCAGTAAGGAGCACGATTAAACAATTGTGACATTAGACCGCAGAAACAAGCACGACTAAACAATTGTGACATTCGATCGCAGTAACAAGCACGACTGAACAATCGTGACGTTAGACCGCAGTAACAAACACGACCAAACAATCGTGACTTTAGACCGCAGTAAGGAGCACGATTAAACAATTGTGACATTAGACCGCAGAAACAAGCACGACTAAACAATTGTGACATTCGATCGCAGTAACAAGCACGACTGAACAATCGTGACGTTAGACCGCAGTAACAAACACGACTAAACAATCGTGACTTTAGACCGCAGTAAGGAGCACGATTAAACAATTGTGACATTAGATCGCAGTAACAAGCACGACTGAACAAAAGTGACATTAAACTGCAGTAAGGAGCGCGATTAAACAATTGTGATATTAGACCGCAGTAACAATCACGACTAAACAATCGTGACTTTAGATCGCAGTAACAAGCACGATTAAACAATCGTGACATTAGACCGCAGTAACAAGCAGGACTGAACAATCGTGACATTAGACCGCAGTAAGGAGCACGATTAAACAATTGTGACATTAGACCGCAGAAACAAGCACGACTAAACAATTGTGACATTCGATCGCAGTAACAAGCACGACTGAACAATCGTGACGTTAGACCGCAGTAACAAACACGACCAAACAATCGTGACATTAGACCGCAGTAAGGAGCACGATTAAACAATTGTGACATTAGACCGCAGAAACAAGCACGACTAAACAATTGTGACATTCGATCGCAGTAACAAGCACGACTGAACAATCGTGACATTAGACCGCAGTAAGGAGCACGATTAAACAATCGTGGCATTTTACCGCAGAAGAAGCACGACTGAACGATTATGGGATTTAAACGCAATAAAAAGCACTACTACTGAAAATAGGCTTATCTTTACTTTCCAAAATACTTCTTCAGGAACAAATTCAAAATAAGTTAATACATAACATAGTATAAATATATAAAATACATCATACCGTAAATGGAGACTTAAATGATAAACTTTAACATTTAAAACAAAGTAAGCTCTGGTAGTCGGGAAGGATTGTCTAGTGTCACCTACACTAATGGTTCCAGCATTTTTTTGTCTTTCGTACTCCTTAACTAGGTTTTTACTGAAACTGTACCCCCAACTCTCCCCACACCATTTTTCATAAAATGTAATAAAACGATTTTATACATCTAGGTTAATTTTTATAAAATTTAGAATAATAGAAACAAATTTGACAAAAGGTATTATTAATTTTACAATTTTCTGAAAGTAATAGTAGACCCATAATTAAAACTAATAACTCTGAAATGAATAATTTCGAGGGAAAAATTGTTCCGGGGCCGAGCATCGAACCCGGGACCTTTGGTTACGTTTAACCAAAGGTCCCGGGTTCGATGCGCAGCCCCGGAAGAATTTTTCCCTCGAAATTATTCAAATGAACTTTACAGGGAGTTATACCTGAAAGCTTGATTTGAATAACTCTGATAGTTATTTCATTAGCATGTGTTTTATAATATTATGCTATCGAATACAAATTTTATGAAATTTTTAGTAACAAAATAAATAAATTACAATTACGAAGCACATTTTAAAAAGTTTCAGGTTTATCTTTACTTGTATTATCAGATATTGCATGGCGCGAGGCAAAAGATGTAATGTCCAACATTAATTATCTTTGGCGTACCCTTGAGAGACCCGACGCGTACCCCAGGTTGGGAACCGCTGACCTTCACTATTAAGACTTAATGTGTACAGTAATGGAAAAAAAAAAAAAACCGGACCGACCCTTGTAGCTGATTTCAGAGCCTTGTTCACTCAGAGCACGATAGACTGGTAACTAAGTCTTTCGTGGTTCGAATCCTGCCTGGGAAGAAAACTTTTTTTTGTTCCTTATTCAAATTCATTCCCAATACTTTTCGATTGTAGCGATATTTTACTACTTAATTAACTTATTATTCCCAGAACATGAATTTTACCAGCAATCGAAATGTATTGGGAATAAATTTGAATAAGGAACAAAAAAAAGTTTCCTTCCAAGGCAGGATTCGAACCACAAAAGTCTTAGTTACCAGTCTATCGTGCTCTGAGTGAACAAGGTTCTGAAATCAGCTACAAGAGTCGGTCCGGTCTTTTTTTGCCACTACTGTATATATACTCAATATACTTAAAAAAATTATGAGAAATCAAAACAAAATATTTAACACGTTATTAAATGCAGACGATGTGGTAATCACGCTTAATTCAAAAGATCATCTACAAAGAGGTGTTTTTCCTTTGAAGAATATTGTGAATTATTTTGGTGCGATTAAGTTTTTTCAGCAACAAAATCCAAAATCATGGTCTGTGTCAGTGTTGCCATATTTAGCGATAAGTCGCTAAATTTAGGGAATTTTGAATCAGTCTCGGCGATAAATTTTGTAAAATACGATTAGCGACTTTTCTGCTAATTTTTATATTCTCCCACTTTTTTTTTCTTTTAAGTTAAAACATTCAACTGAAGTCATGCACTTCTTAGTTTTAGAAGAGGCATCGGTGCAAGACTGAGTAGTCTAATGATTCATACGTGAAAGCCCTGATCTCATATATTTGTGATCAGTGATCAGGGTGAAAGATGCTGATTCAATGATTCTAACGGGTCAGGTCTCTCTCTCAAAGCTACTGCTCCAACACCCATAAACGGCGGCACCTTTGATTGTCACGTGACGAGTCGTGAGCTCCAACTAATTCTTGGTTCTTACCCGCAACGCGGAGATTTTCCACTCCCAACCGACGTGAGACGAGTTTTGGAATTTTGTGTCTACAGTTCGTGTGAAGCAAATGAGGCTGTAGTTTTTGGTGGTTTTAATAAATTTTAATATATAAAATTTAATAAGTGATAGATTTCAGAAAAAAAATTGTGGTCAAACGCTTGGGCGAAAATTTCCACACTTACAATTTGCCAGAAATTGTACTGTCAATGATTGTATCAAGGGTAGTGTATTCACAATCATCTGCTCCCACAGCCGTCAACAACACAACCAGACTCGGTATAAGAGGGTGATGACGAGGAAATTATGTTTTTCGCCGAATATGTATGTTTTTCTTATTCTTATTTAGTGATATTTATTATTCATTTTAGCGACATTTCTGGGGATTTTTTTAACAAACTTTGGAGAGATTCAGCTACTTTTTGTTGAAAAGATTGTAGGGCGATATGCTGGCAACAGTGGTCTGTGTAAGTCAACAAAGTGTAAGAAGTGAACCTAGTATAGGAAACAATATTGGCATATGTAGAGATTTAAGTGTTTAGCATGCCAATGAACAATATGAGGGTGACAAATACTTCCAACAGAAATACTTAAATAACAACAAATACATATTGAACATATTAAATGAAAATTGTACAAATCCAATCAGGTTAAAATAAGGAAACTTAAAGCATGCAAGACTTCATTGTTTCCGACTTTGCAAAATTTCTACTTTTCAAAGACAAGATTTAATAAGATTAAACACTGCAAAAATTGTAAAATTATACCTATTTTATAAATAAGAATATATATAAGAAAACTGGATATAAAAACTGCAGACCTGCCAATAATGGGAAAAGGAAAGTGGGAAGACTTAAATATATTAAACATCTAATTGAGCATTTAGTTTTGTTAGTTCGAAACGTACCACTTGGTTTAGAATAAAATTGTGAGGCTTACGATGATATATGAGAGCTATTCATAAAGTAACTTCCGTTTATTTTTCACAAACCTGTGAATGACGTTACAGGATTGGGTTACAATACGTTTGAATGTATACACTCTAGTTTATTTTTCCACATAGTTTCCAGTCATATTGAGACACTTAGTAGCGTTTGACGAGCTTTGAAATTCCGTAATCGTAGAATTCGGCCGCCTGCGACTAAAGCCAACCTATGACGCTGGTTTTCAACTCTTCGTTATCGTCAAAGCGCTTCGAGTCAAGCCACGTCTTCATGTGCATGAAGAGATGGTAATCGCTAGGCGGCAAATCTGGGCTATAGGGAGGGTGATCCAGTACTTCCCAGTTGAACTCTTGCAGTTTGGTCGCAGTACGACGCGCTCTATGCGGTCGGGCGTTGTCATGCAGGAAAATCACCCCAGAGCTCAGCATGCCACGAAGTTTGTTTTGAATGGCCCTTTTCAAGTTTGTTAGTGTGTTACAGTAACGCTCAGAGTTAATTGTGGCATTCCTCTCCAAGAACTCCACTAGCAAAATTCCTTTTCTGTCCCAGAAGACAGTTGCTATTAGTTTCCTCGTGGAAAGTGTTTGACGGCACTTTGTGGTTTTTTTTCGGGGAGTGAGTATGACCCCACTGCATTGATTGAAGATTTTTTTCTGCATTCACATACCGCCCCCAAGTCTCATCTCCTGTCACAATCTGATCGAGAAAAGCATCACCTTCTCTTTCGTAGCGCTCAAGAAAGGACAGTGCTGCTCCTATCCGCTGAGCCTTTTGTTCCTCAGAAAGTAATTTAGGCACCTATCTGGCAGAAAGTTTCCGGTAGCCCAAATCTTCGGTAATCACTTTGTACAGAAGAGTAGGCCTACGACTAATCTGTGGAAAATCCTCACTAAGCTCCGACATGGTGAACCTGCGGTTTGTTCTAACCCTTTTGTCAACCAAACGAATCAGATCTGCATTCACGATACTCGGTCGACCACTTCTCTCTTCATCATGGACATTGGTTCGCTCATTTTTGAACATACGGCACCATTGTCTTACACCACCTTCACTCTTTACGTCTGGCCCATAAACTTCACAAAGTTGGCTATGGATTTCACTAGCTTTACAGTTTTTGGCCACAAGAAATCTTATTACAGAACGTACCTCACACCTGGCGGGACTTGCGATTGCAGCACACATTTTGACAGCACGTGGCTCAGAGAGGAACAAAGACACGACCTTGGCTCTACCGCTGCTCGACGCGTACTGCTTCAAGGTACACTCCACCGCAAGAGCGGCGCCACTGTCTCTGTTGTTACGCACGCTATATGAAAAAGGAAGTTACTTTATGAATAGCCCTCGTAAATCGTTAGTGCGCATAATATATGAGACATTGATATTAAGGAGATTTCCGACCGGCCGGCCGGCGCGGCGCAGATGATGTCTACAGCCACGGCGGCGGGCGATTCATCTTCAGCAGCTTCTTGTAATGCCAGACACCGATGTCCTGTGTCGCTTACTGTTAAGTCTGCAGGTCTGTGGTCAGCCGCAGATATATCCTTCACGCTTTTTCCATTCCTCTATTCAATATTGCATCGCTGTTAGGCCTACTTTAAAGTCTTAATAAAAACATAAAAGTACTTATTTGTCGGTCAACCTGTGGGATAGCTAGCTAATTCGTGGGCACTGCTCTAGCCTGTAACCTTTAGTAAGAACGACATTCATGCACCTTCTTTTTATTTAAAATTGAACCTCTTTCTCTCACTTTTTTTCACTAAATTCTGCATTGTAGAGTCGGATGGTTGTTGATATAATCTTAGGTAGCCTAAATAGAACGACACGTTCTGTACGATTTCTTCGTTAATTGCCAAGAACTGAACTGAACTGCGTTGAACGAAGTCAGCTGTATGCTAATGCTTTAACCAAGATGTTCCGTCAAGCTGTCTTATCTGTCCATATTGAACAACACAAAAACTTAACTCCGGCGAAATGTACACACTATTCCCTAGGCAGACGCGTTTGATGTGTTATATAAAAAGTAGGCATTTATCTGTGAGAAAGCTGATCTGCACAATGTGCTGCTACTTTATGCGAAATAGGATATAGACGACTGAATCACTCAACCTGTGTTTAGATGAAAGTTGCATAAGAACATCTTACTCTATGTCTTATAAATGAAGTACGGCAGCAAGAAAAACTCATCCTGTTGCTCGATGAATATAGGTCTGCATGAACATTCTTAATTTCATGAAATGAATTAAACCCAAAAGAAAGACCTCACCATGGTTTCCAATGAAGATAAGAGGAAAAGGTGCACAGAAAGATCTAGCCTATAACCCCATGGAATGTGAGGGAAATGCGAAATAAAGGATTCATTCTGTGTTTCAATGAAGACAAAGTACACAGAAACATTCTAAACCTCATGGAGTATGAGGGAAATGCAAAAGAAACACGTCATTGTGTTTTAATGAAAGGAAGAGAAAAGATTCATACCATTCACTGTACTTTCAGTGCTATGCTGGCCAACACGTTTGTCACACGTTCCACATATTTGCGCCATGCACGGGGATCCTGAAATAATATTCCTATTCTGGAAACTGATGTACGCGAACCAGTGAAAATACCTTTCTAATAGAAATGGCTTGATTATGCATACAGATTGGGAAATCTTTTAATTCTTTTTGCTTTTAGGAACGTATTGGGGCACGAAGCCTGTCAAACAACATCACGAGCATACCTCCCCCCACCCCTCGCGTCGTTCCAATAGTCAATAAGCCTCGCCGCACGTCAATGCACACCAGGATACAGCAAGCAGCTGCACATACCGGCACAGCGGGAAAAATCCACGAGATGTCATGGGCGAGTCGGAGCGTTTAGAGCGAGGCGCAAGGAACTCGTGACATTTCAATTCGTTTGTTTTTAAACAAAAACCGGTAACGAAGTTGCCGTTTTCTAAATTAAGTAATACTCTCACTTTCTTATTCGAAATCCAACACATAACAATTGAATGTGAGGCCTTCGTGGAAACTGATGATTCGAACTTCGAATATCGACAACGCAAAAAAAAAAAAATCAGTGGAAGAGGGAAATTTTGTGACAGCTTCACCAGAGCGTGTCTGCTTTCACACGAGCGTCGTCTCAATCAGAAACACTGCACCTCTGTACCGCCCACCTGCAGTGACTGCCTGCGCCTGCAGTCTTATGTAGCAGAGAGCTTAAAACCGGCTTATATTCGACCGGCGAGCATCCAACCGAATATCCGACCTTCAGCGGTTGCGCCCGATATCTTGCTGGCTAGACAGAACCACAGATGCAAATCAAGCTTCCAGGTATAACTCCCTGTAAAGTTAATTTTAATAATTTCAAGGGAAGAATTGTTCCGGGCCGGGTATCGAACCCGGGACCTTTGGTTAAACGTACCAACGCTCTCCCAACTGAGCTACCCGGGAACTCTACCCGACACCGATCCAATTTTTCCCTCTCTATCCACAGACCTCAAAGTGGGCTGACAACTGTCAAGCAACCAACATTGAGTGCACACTAACTCTGTGTGACTTAAATTGTGGTTTTCTGTTACGTACAGTGATGTGTATTATGCAAATCAAGCTTCCAGGTATAACTCCCTGTAAAGTTAATTTGAGGGAAAAATTGGATCGGTGTCAGGTAGAGTTCCCGGGTAGCTCAGTTGTTAGAGCGCTGGTACGTTTAACCAAAGGTCCCGGGTTCGATACCCGGCCCCGGAACAATTTTTCCCTTGAAATTATTCAGAACCACAGATATATTCTCAAGCCCTAATGATTGTAGCTTCATGATGCGTGCTGTTGCAATACCTGGATTACCTGGATTTCTGAATGAATGAATGAATGAATGAATGAATGAATGAATGAATGAATGAATGAATGAATGAATGAATGAATGAATGAATGAATGAATGAATCGGGAGAGAGAGGATAAAATATCAAAAGAAAGGTACACGATAATAATCGCGTCCTTGCAACGATTCTTGCAATTAGATGGCTCAATATTGTCTGTCTTTCATGATCCAAAGTCGTCCACCCGAGAAAGACTCGCAAAATTCGTTAAACCGAACATTGGACTACTCCGCGAGACGGAAGAGCTTCGCATACTGTCTACAGTGCCAGGCGTTCAGTAGCGATATATCATTTCCATTTTTCGTAACCGGTTGTGCACGACTCTCTTATGTAGGAGTTCGTCTCGCAAATCCCAGGCAACAGTAGCGATGCAGACAATTCCTTGTTATGTTCATTACTGTAGCCCTAGTTAACTTTCAACAATTGGGAACTTCGGTCCTTTGCGCTCTCATTGTTGTATGTACGCGGGATAGGTCTTGAGACAGAGAGGGCTCGAAAGAAAGAACATAGCTGCTGGTTCATCATTAGGTGCGCAGTGAGACTTGAAGACAAGACAAGACAGAGAAGTTCATTCGGGACATGATATGCTACAATTTAGCGAAGTCCCCAAGTGATCCGCTTTAGCGTAATGTAACTTGAATCAAAAGTAATGAATTGTCTACAGTGTTGAAAATAAGACAGCTGACGGCTGTGACTATTTGATAGGATAGCGAAGAATTCGTTCGCTACACTTCACCGCCATTAGCTCTCTCCTCATGATTGTAAAGTACTCTTCCATTAATCTGCTTGGCCACGCAGCTACGATGGAAACAGAGAAGTTAAATAAACGCATATAATTAGCACTATTGAATCGATCTGGTTTGGATGGCCGGACATGCAGATCGCGAATGCTTAGAGTTTTGATTGGAAAGCCCGAGGGGAGAAAGCCACTGGGGAAACGGAGACCCAAATGGGAAGATAATTTCAGGGAGGGTTTGACTCTGATGTTGGGGGTTGTATTGATTCAACTGGAGGCCAGGTCCACTGGAGAGCTTTTGTGAGGACGGTGATGATCAATCGGAATTTCGAAATTAAATGTTCAAGAATCTGCAGTAACCCCGAGTGTTACGGCTGTCTGCATTTCGTTGCGTATTCTTTACATCGACGCACAACCCCTGCTTCTCCCTTGCCGCTGACGAGGTAATATTTCAGTCGCACGAAATGAACGCAAAAGCTGAAACCTGCGTTTATGAACAAGACTTAACAGTATCTAGTGTCGACAACTATTAAAATTCTTGATTTTTCATACGATAATTGAAATATCTTCATTTACCATTATAACAAAATTGGTTGAGTTTGGGTGTTTGTCGAAAAAAAATAATCTTGCTTTTAATTTGAGCATTAAAGATTTGCTTTGTTTTTGTTCACAGTTGGATATTTGTTCTCCGACGATCTGACATTTCTTCCTGGAGTCATATAAATCTCCTACGTTATCTTACTCTTTTACAGTAATTTCGGAATATACATAAAAAAAAGCTCACGAGCTTAAAATAATATTCCTGCGCTCTAGCGGACACCATGCTTGCCGAGGATCAGGGTTTCGAGAGTTCAAACTCGACGGATACTAGTGTGTGATAAAATCTTGAGCATGGTTTCATCCGGAGGCAAGAGAAGCAGCCCTCTTCCTGATACAGGACTGCAGGAAATATTATCCATAATTTTCTTGTCCATTCTCAATTTTGATGCTGAATAACCTCTGCAGGGAAAGCGTCGTTCAATAAAATGTTAGCCCTACTCATACTCACTCGTAGCCAGGTTGAAAGCGTCATTAAATAAAATGTTAGGCGTACTCATACTCACTCGTAGCCAGGTTGAAAGCGTCATTAAATAAAATGTTAGGCGTACTCATACTCACTCGTAGCCAGGTTGAAAGCGTCATTAAATAAAATGTTAGGCGTACTCATACTCACTCGTAGCCAAGTTGAAAGCCTCATTAAATAAAATGTTAGGCGTACTCATACTCACTCGGAGCTAGGTTGAAAGCGTCATTAAATAAAATGTTAGGCGTACTCATACTCACTCGTAGCCAGGTTGAAAGCCTCATTAAATAAAATGTTAGGCGTACTCATACTCACTCGTAGCCAGGTTGAAAGCCTCATTAAATAAAATGTTAGGCGTACTCATACTCACTCGTAGCCAGGTTGAAAGCGTCATTAAATAAAATGTTAGGCGTACTCATACTCACTCGGAGCCAGGTTGAAAGCGTCGTTCAATAAAATGTTAGGCGTACTCATACTCACTCGGAGCCAGGTTGAAAGCGTCATTAAATAAAATGTTAGGCGTACTCATACTCACTCGGAGCCAGGTTGAAAGCGTCATTAAATAAAATGTTAGGCGTACTCATACTCACTCGGAGCC
The DNA here is from genome assembly GCF_040183065.1 of Periplaneta americana. NCBI lineage: Eukaryota > Metazoa > Arthropoda > Insecta > Blattodea > Blattidae > Periplaneta > Periplaneta americana. The sequence goes on along the minus strand of NC_091133.1, from coordinate 137,194,809 downwards.
AGGTTGAAAGCGTCATTAAATAAAATGTTAGGCGTACTCATACTCACTCGTAGCCAGGTTGAAAGCGTCATTAAATAAAATGTTAGGCGTACTCATACTCACTCGTAGCCAGGTTGAAAGCGTCGTTCAATAAAATGTTAGGCGTACTCATACTCACTCGGAGCCAGGTTGAAAGCGTCATTAAATAAAATGTTAGGCGTACTCATACTCACTCGGAGCCAGGTTGAAAGCGTCATTAAATAAAATGTTAGGCGTACTCATACTCACTCGGAGCCAGGTTGAAAGCGTCATTAAATAAAATGTTAGGCGTACTCATACTCACTCGTAGCCAGGTTGAAAGCGTCATTAAATAAAATGTTAGGCGTACTCATACTCACTCGTAGCCAGGTTGAAAGCGTCATTAAATAAAATGTTAGGCGTACTCATACTCACTCGTAGCCAGGTTGAAAGCATCATTAAATAAAATGTTAGGCGTACTCATACTCACTCGGAGCCAGGTTGAAAGCGTCGTTCAATAAAATGTTAGCCTTACTCATACTCACTCGTAGCCAGGTTGAAAGCGTCATTAAATAAAATGTTAGGCGTACTCATACTCACTCGTAGCCAGGTTGAAAGCGTCATTAAATAAAATGTTAGGCGTACTCATACTCACTCGTAGCCAGGTTGAAAGCGTCATTAAATAAAATGTTAGGCGTACTCATACTCACTCGTAGCCAGGTTGAAAGCGTCATTAAATAAAATGTTAGGCGTACTCATACTCACTCGTAGCCAGGTTGAAAGCGTCATTAAATAAAATGTTAGGCGTACTCATACTCACTCGTAGCCAGGTTGAAAGCGTCATTAAATAAAATGTTAGGCGTGCTCATACTCACTCGTAGCCAGGTTCAAAGCGTCATTAAATAAAATGTTAGGCGTACTCATACTCACTCGTAGCCAGGTTGAAAGCGTCATTAAATAAAATGTTAGGCCTACTAATACTCACTCGGAGCCAGGTTGAAAGCGTCATTAAATAAAATGTCAGGCGTACTCATACTCACACGTAGCCAGGTTGAAAGCGTCATTAAATAAAATGTTAGGCGTACTCATACTCACTCGTAGCCAGGTTGAAAGCATCATTAAATAAAATGTTAGGCGTACTCATACTCACTCGTAGCCAGGTTGAAAGCATCATTAAATAAAATGTTAGGCGTACTCATACTCACTCGTAGCCAGGTTGAAAGCATCATTAAATAAAATGTTAGGCGTACTCATACTCACTCCTAGTCAGGTTGAAAGCATCATTAAAATGTTAGGCGTACTCATACTCACTCGTAGCCAGGTTGAAAGCATCATTAAATAAAATGTTAGGCGTACTCATACTCACTCGTAGCCAGGTTGAAAGCATCATTAAATAAAATGTTAGGCGTACTCATACTCACTCGTAGCCAGGTTGAAAGCCTCATTAAATAAAATGTTAGGCATACTCATACTCACTCGTAGCCAGGTTGAAAGCATCATTAAATAAAATGTTAGGCGTACTCATACTCACTCGTAGCCAGGTTGAAAGCGTCATTAAATAAAATGTTAGGCGTGCTCATACTCACTCGTAGCCAGGTTGAAAGCGTCATTAAATAAAATGTTAGGCGTACTCATACTCACTCGTAGCCAGGTTGAAAGCATCATTAAAATGTTAGGCGTACTCATACTCACTCGTAGCCAGGTTGAAAGCATCATTAAATAAAATGTTAGGCGTACTCATACTCACTCGTAGCCAGGTTGAAAGCGTCATTAAATAAAATGTTAGGCGTACTCATACTCACTCGTAGCCAGGTTGAAAGCGTCATTAAATAAAATGTTAGGCGTGCTCATACTCACTCGTAGCCAGGTTGAAAGCGTCATTAAATAAAATGTTAGGCGTACTCATACTCACTCGTAGCCAGGTTGAAAGCGTCATTAAATAAAATGTTAGGCGTGCTCATACTCACTCGTAGCCAGGTTGAAAGCGTCATTAAATAAAATGTTAGGCGTGCTCATACTCACTCGTAGCCAGGTTGAAAGCGTCATTAAATAAAATGTTAGGCGTACTCATACTCACTCGGAGCCAGGTTGAAAGCCTCATTAAAATGTTAGGCGTACTCATACTCACTCGTAGCCAGGTTGAAAGCATCATTAAATAAAATGTTAGGCGTACTCATACTCACTCCTAGTCAGGTTCAAAGGGACGTACTCGCTATGGAGGAGATTGTCGGAGTGGATGACTTTTCTAATTGTGCAAGTTCAGATTTTTTGTTGCCTGAAACATATTGTATTGCTTTTGTCTCAAAGTGTTTGCTCTTATTTAGAAATTGTGATCGTTTGCTTCTCACCAAGTCGAACTGGGTTAGAATCAGACTTAAGAAAACCTACAATTAAGTCATTGTCACAATTTCGTTTGTCTGTTGCTTTGTTCCAGTTAGATAGATAGATAGCTTTATTGATATTGTTCACAAAAGTACAAAACTTAATAATTTAACAAAAGATCTATATACAAATGTAGTTCTACATAATAAATATACAATTTCCTAAACTAATTAATCTATCGCAAATCTCAATAATTTATTGGTTCAAACTTGCACTTACGTCTGGTTTTAGTGCATGTTTAAACCAATCGTGATAACCCTTAAGACTTTAAACCTTAATTATTTGCTCCTTTTCAAAAATCTAATTGTAATATTTAGGTCTTATTTTACATAATAATTTATTATTCCAATTAGATGATCAGATGTTGACATACTGTAAGTCATGAACCTGAAATAGCTGAATCGGTACATTCCATATGTAGGTTAATCTTTCTTTCTTACAATATTTTCATGTCAGCAGAAATGTTTGCGTAACTTCTACGAAGACTACCGCATGCCTGCTTAAAAACAAGCTTGACAAATTGCTTACATAATCAACCTCAATTTAGTTTCATCATTATGTCGCATGTACTCATTATCGATTCATTTCTATTATGATTTCTATTATGATCTAATAAATTTATTATAATTGCATTCTTATTGAAATTAAAATATATTAGTTAACCAATTTATAAAGTCAAATTTTCTTCTGAACTTTTACTAATTAATATAACTATCGGAATACCTTAATAACTACCTTAGTTCTCTATTTTCAGTTTTTTTTTTAATTATTTTAAAAAAAAAACCTTGACGTAATTCTATCTTATTTTCAAAACCTGTCTTCTTACCTTATTTAATTAATAATAAGTTTTTCTGATTTTAGGAAAATTTAATCTTTGCTGATGCCTATCTCTTAGTAGGTAGTTTCGTTCAGTATCTATAGTTTTGATTGAATCTACTTTATTTCTGTTAGAGTTTCTATTTGTCATTTTACCTCTTATTAACTGTTCGTCACCTGCTTCTACTTCATCGGTCGGTATCGCACAGCTCCTCCAAATTGTAGCACTTCCTCTCGCGCACCCCGGACTACCAACGGCATGTGGCATTCTTATTAATTGGTCTTCACTTGCGCTGACTTTGCCGGTTGATCCACAATCGCTTCTCCTTGATGTATTTTCACTTGCGCGCCTCGGACTACCCTCACTGGTCGTTCTCTCAGTCTGTGCCCCAGCTCCCCAAACAGCATCTTCACTGGTTCCAGCTTCTTCTTCCATACAAGGTTTTCCTTCTTCACTCTTCTTTCTTCTAAAGGGATCTGTGAAAACAGTGCTGTCTAGTTTATTTAGGTATGCTCTAATATCATTCACTGCCGTAAGCTCATCAATTCTTCTGTTTGTTATTTCTGAATCCTTCTGCCCGCTTGATGAGTTACTTTTCTTATCAGTCCTCTCTACGCTTCTAGACTTCCTGTTTCGTGATGCACTTCTGTTTACGTGTGGTGTCGATGATGCTCTATTTCCACAAGTCTCTATTTCGTTATTTCTGTTGTTGCAGCAACTTAATAAATCCTCAGTGAATTGATTATTTAAGGCCTCTACGTTAACTATGTTTCCGTTTATCTTCATTTTATCTTTTACTAAAGTTGCCCTCAATCCTTTACCTCGAGCTTCTTTTAATATTGGAATTAGTTTCTTTCTTTTCACTCTAATTTCTTTTGCAAAGTCATTTTCTATGAATATATTTGTGCCTTTGAGTTGACGCGTAATGGCAATGATGTGCTCTTTGATAAAGTAACTGTTCAATTTCACAATAATTGGTCTTTTTTTCCGTTACCTACTCTATACGCGTTATTAATCGCACTTATGTCCAAGTTTAGACTGAAATACTTAGTTAATAATTCTAACACTACGAAACCAGTATCAATTCCTTTTTCATGATTGCGCTCTTCAACACCATAAATTACAATGTTATTAATTCTACTGTCATTTTCCCATTTTTTAACTATCGATTTTAACACCACCTGCTCTTGGATAACCTCCTTTAACTTCTTTTCCACTTCAGTTTACTAATGTATCTATATCACTTGCTACTTTGTTTAGTAGAAAACTTGCCTTTAGTCTGTCTTCTCTCGTTTCTTTCATATAGTTTATCCATTCTCTTTGAAACACTTCATCACTGTAGACTCTTCCTTCTGTATCTCCAGGACCAGGGTTTAACTCCACATTTCCAATAATCAGTAGAACTGATAAAACAGCTGCGGCCACAAATATGTTGATGCTATCAGACACTATTTCATTTTCACCTTTTGAACATCTGCAACACTGTCCTGCATTGGAGCACCCGATTCGCGCCCTGTAAGAATTTAGGTTGTCGCCCATACCTTCTTCACACGCTAACCTACTTGTATATGCTGCTTACTACACAACCGTTCTCTACGACTGCACTTTGTGAACTGATTTGTTCCAGTTAGTGGGCCTAGTTGTTAGATTTTTAGTTATGTGTGTGTTTGAAAGTGTAGACTTACACACACCTGAAATTCTGGGCCGGGATTGTAGCTACTATTTGCCACGCAACCGGGAAGTTTGACCTTCACTGCAGTAAATGAATGGTTTCCGTCGCCTGTAGGCCTATGTCTTCATGCAGACTTACCGTAATCAGTGAACTAAATTCCTGCTGTTCTTTATTTCACTTTGCAGCCGGTGCACAGTTAACCGAGTGAAGAATTAATAGGTTTGTTTCTGTCAGCGTTAGATTGATTCAGACTCACTGATAAGTGGAGATAGAGACGATTCCGCGTCTTGAGTGGGATGCATGCCCTGCTGCATGAATTCAAATCACTCATGCATAATTACTTCGTCCTCAATGGTTCGGTGCCTGCTACCGGGTGCAGGTTCAAACCTGGTCGAAGACGATGGATTCCTTTCTAAGGGAAGTAAAGCTAGGCAGCCGTGACGTACACCATGACACACCGGCTCTATGATGTAGGGCTCCAGTCAAAATTTACTGGTCATTGTCAATATTTGGAGTTGGCAGAACGGCTACATCACCTACGCTGCGTGCATCAGTCTGAACATAGACCTCCGCTTATCGCCTCTCTTTGTGTAGAATAGGATTTACGATGAATAATGGCAATTTACCGGTGCGCTTGCTATGATTTCACCTTTGCTACAAAATTCCTGATACCCTAAGATGAAACATTAGCATTGCAGGGAAACTCTGCCGACTCCTCATTCTACAGTCAAGCGGCTGTGCGAAATATGCCGGTATCTTGTCACTTAATTTTCTTTAAGAACTGCATTCTGATTTGCGTTTCAAATTAAAGAAATTAATTAATGAATGGATGGACTCTCCGTGTATAACTGTACAAACATGCACTGATGTAAGTGGAGGTCCATGTCATGAAGGTGGCACATTCTTTCTTATTATTCATTTTACGCGTTTTCGAACAGTTAATTTCTTTTTCATATTATCAGTAATACTCGTGTTTATCTGAACTATAGGCTGAAGTTGAAGGTATACAGTATAGTCTTACCTATTAAAACATGAGTTAAACAGTTATTGAATAAGACGTGCATAATTACTGTACCAATAATCGCTGTATAGCCTAGCTGGTATTTTACTTTACCAGCCATATAAATAAAATATATGTAATGACTACGTCACAATTTCGTCACGAATGATGCTAAATAAGAGACGTTGCAGTATCGCCTCCTAGGTGGCGTTGCTTGCAGTCTTGAAACATTAGACTAGCAGTTTAATGCAAACGAGAGATTAGAGCCGATTTCCTTTAAATAAGAAAGATAATTCGTCAAGTCATTTGGTTCATTGCACAAACTCCGTAGAGTAGTGGTTAAGATTCCGGTCTCTACTCATATCACTTTCCATGAATTTTTCAATTATCATTTCATTTAGTGTTCTGCCCAAGGGCAGGTCTTTCACTGCAAACACAGCTTTCTCCAATCTTTCCTATTTTCTGCCTTCCTCTTTGTCTCCTCATATGATCTATATATCTTAATGTCGTCTATCATCTGATATCTTCTTCTGCCCCGAACTCTTTCCCCGTTCACCATTCCTTCCAGTGCATCCTTCAGCATGCAGTTTTCTCTCAGCCAGTGACCCAACCAAGTCCTTTTCCTCTTCCTCATCAGTTTCAGCATCATTCTTTTTTCATCCACTCTTTCCATCACAGCTTCATTTCTTATTTTGTCTGTACAATTCACACGTACCATTCTCCTCCATATCCACATTTCAAATGCTTGTATTCGCTTTTCTTCATTTCGTCGTAACGTCCATGTTTCCGCCCCATACAATGCCACACTCCATACAAAGCACTTCACTAGATCTTAGTTTTTTTTCTAGAGGTCCGCAGAAGATGCTCCTTTTTCTATCAAAAGCTTCCTTTGCCATTGCTATCCTCCTTTTGACTTCCTGGCAGCAGCTCATGTTACTGCTTATAGTACACCCCAAGTATTTGAAGCTGTCCACTTGCTTACTGCCTCATTTATAATTGGCAAGTTTATTTTCTCTATTTTTCTTCCTATGACCATACCCTTCGTCGTATTTGCATTTATCTTCATCTCACACTGCTCACAGCTGTCATTTAGTTTCAGTAGCATATCCTTTAGTATCATCTCCTCTTCTGCTAACAACGCCATCTATCATCTTTTCAATAAGCTAGTCATTTAATTCTTCACTTTGTGCAGTCAGGCCTGACAAATCGTTGTAGCCGAAAATTTGACTGAACAATCAATCCGCTCTATTATTTGCAACAGAATTCCAGTTTCATCCTTTATATCCATTTGATGCAAATGTGTTTTGAGTATGAAGATAATTTCATATAGGTCTATTGATGAAAATAGAATGTAAATTGAATTTTTGACTTAGAGATTTTAGTGAAACTAGGATATCTGCTGAAAGTCTTGTGCCATTTGGCAGTAATTATTTCATTATGCCGTCTATTATAATTCTAAATATTAATGACTGCTTTAAGTAAAATCGTTTATTAAAGAATAAATATTATATATATATGTGCACATAAGCAGATGCATGTATACATACATACATACATACCTGTACTATATATTGAGCGATAGACTTGGGTGGATTATGATAATATGTAGCTAGTCGGCGAAGTATACAATGCAAGAGGAAAGGAACTAGGTACCCTACCCTATTATCTCCTGGCTTAGTTGCTTCGTAGTGGTGTCTTGCTGGTATCACTTGTGAGGTTCACACCTACCTTCGGGGAGTTGACTAAAGAAAACAGACTCGTGTGATTATCAGTAAATTCCCACGTTATATTTGTGTTAATAGCTTTAATTATTCTTTAGATCATAGCGGAAGATATTTGCACGGTAGAAAGTTGACGTTTCCAAGGTATGTACGCTATTACAAAGTATAGCAGGGTTTTAAGGTAAGATTCTAGGATTCCTATTGGACGGAATATGTCTTTAATGGCTAATAAAGTGAAATTACACGTGAGGTTTCCCTCCACAATATGAAATGGAATTTTATCAATATTTCTATTTAGACCTGTAGGATTATTTGATCCCGTTTGATGTAGAAATAGTAAATGTACTATTACAGCTACTATTACAATAAATGAAATGTGAAGAATCGATTTAGTGTTGCATTATCTACGGCAAAACCGAATATTGTATTGATTCCACCGACGTTGCATCAGTATTGTGGATATTTGATTGGTCTTTTCATAGCCGTTAATTTAGATGTGTTGACTGTAGTCCCAGTTGCATCTTATAGTGTAGTGTGCTTTAGTTGTGGAATGAATCAGACGATATACATTAGTTGCATTATTCGAGTAGTTTTTTTTGTAGCATGTCACTAAGTGGGGCTACATGCAGCGCCTTGAAATTCTTTTGAAGTTGGGATCTTGTCAGTAGAGTAATTGAAGGCAGGAAGTGATGATGGGGATAAGTGAAGTTGTCATCGTATGATATTTAGTAATTTATGATATGCCATGTAATTATGCGCACGCCTCTTTCCTTGTCCTTAACGATTATTATCAGAAAACGGATGCATTAATGCTGTCTATAAAAATAATAAAATTCCCTTTCACATAGAAATCGTATAAATTGTCACAGAGAATTGGTGACTTGAAAGAAGTCCTAGTGAGATCAGTTACAATATACCGCAATAGTGCCAAACTATTTTAAGTTGAAAAGCAGCTTGAGAGTTGAAACTGGACGACTTATTTTTAACTTAGGCCTATCGTAATTGTAAAAAAGTAATCTCGTGTGTGCATTGGTTGCAATGAGTTGACGGCAAATAAGAGCTATTTCACTCGGATTTCTTGCAAGCAGAGGCTTTGAGCTGGTCGGTTGTTATCGAGTGTTGACGCGGGATATGTAACTCTCCACTCTGCCGTATGTTTGACGTTTGGAAACGAAACCCTCCCCGCTCTGAACGATACACAGGAAAACAAGCCATGTACAGTCAATGTGGATGTGGGTGTTTGTTTGTATGTATGCTGTGTATACAAGCTGCAAAACATGTTTGAATCACCAACTGTGCGCAATCAAATTAGGTAAACATCCAGCATGATTCAACCCCTCCCGCCGGTTTTGGTCTATTCAGCAGCGTCGCGCTCCAATAGATCTCACTAAAACCTGATGAATTGGCCGGATTGGTTGTGGCGATGATGATGATTGTAATGATGATGTTGGATCGGCTTTGTAGTGCACTCTTGCATAGGTTTAGCACACCGATGACCCGGGCTCATCATGTAGTTGTGTTTATTAGGAAGACCCCCACTCCTCTCTTCAGTTTATTCACCACAGGGATGTAAAGTTTATGTTACCCTAATTCAACAAATCTCTTCTCTTCCATCCCCTCCCCCGCACTCTCTGGCTTCATTTGCTTTGTTCGATTCATTTGTCGATGCGTGTTGAAACGTTGTGGTGTACTGTCGTATATTGAGGGGCTAATTCGCATTTAAGGCCCTCTTGATAACTTTTGTGCTCAAAATTATTATTTATATCTCTCCTATATATCACAACTGGAACACATTTACGTCGATAGGTAGGTACCATGTTTCATTGCACAAGACTGAGGAGAAAAATAAGAACAGTATTATCTTCGCAACCTTCGTATATGTACCAACTGTGGGCACTGTTGATAGATTCTGCTATGCGAAAGCATTTTAAAATTAAGGTTAAAAATGTAAATACAGTAATAATTTCGGTGACTGAGTGGACTATATCTTTGACCTATCATTCAAGCTATCGGGGTTGGAGTCCCAGTCAGACACGGGAAGGTCGCAATTGGAGATTTTTTTTCGAGTTTCTCCCGTTTCCTCACATCAGGCATTAAAGTCATTCCGCAATCTATTCCACAATGATTCCACAGCTGATCATCGACTGCTACGCACGGAGGGGGTTATTCTGGGTACGAAATCTGGATACTCAGCGAACCTCAGTTAGTGTAGTCCACAGGTGTGGGTTGAGAATACGCTGGAGGGCACGGCAGAGCGCATCTGTGTGAATCTAAATTATTTTTTTACAAGAGAGAGGAAGTGAAATGAACAGTGTCAACGAAAATTCCAACCCGGTATCTGCCTAACTAACCGTGGAAAAACCACAATCAGATTGGTCGATCCGAGAATCGAACCATGGACCTCCTGAATGCAAATTCCATGCGGAACGCATGGGCTACGTCGCCCGGTGACTTCTTTCTTAGCTGTGGCTCGTTTTCGGTGATATTTCTTATTATTTTTTTCTTTATTCGGAGATAAAATGTTCTAATGTATTTTTCTTTTCTCGTCAGTCGTTTTCTTAATATCGCATTATACATAATTATGTTTCCTTCTCCATATTCTTGTTTTTGAACTTCCAAATGCAGCTTTCCTCCGTAAGTGTGTCAGGTTCATAAGTAACAGATATACCTACGCTATCACAATATATTGGTAGCAAACCACCAATCACTGTCAGCTCAGTAATAGTGTTTTCATTCGTCGCTTTAAATTCTGAATTTAGTCACACGCAACAATACTGCAAGTCCGCAGGAAGAGTCATGCCAGACAGTTGTATGCAGGAAACAAACAAACGCACGAGCTATAGGCCTACTCGGGTTTCGAACCCACAGCAGTGTGTTCCATGCGGCTTTGTGGCTTCTTACCGCCGGCCACTGGCACACATCGGCGGCTTGTGCCAATATCTGATTACGCATGATGCGTTAAAATTGGCGCATGATTTCCGTGACGACGGCAAAACGTCATATTATATATTTGTGTAATAATAAAAGAAGTCGGCAGTGTGGTGGGGAGTACGTGGGTTCGGATCTCGGTTGGCCTCATTGCCTAGTTTTTTTTAGTTTTCCTCTACTGTAAGGCCAATATTATATAATCCTATGGCGAACTCCCAGACTCTTCTCGTTGTCAGTTCAATGGCAGTTCACGCAACATCCTTAAATAGCAGATGCGGATACACACATTAAGATCTTCAGCAGTTGGATGATGAGAACAAGGAAGTGCGGCTTTCAACATGCTTGTCCTCATTTGGCACTTGGATGAAACTCGTATGAGCGCTGTCTACAATAGCAGTTTCCCTTGCAACGCAGCTCAAGTGTGGAGAAAGCTGGATGAAGCACGACTACTCAAACACGCTATGCTTTCTTTAACTCTCGGAAGAACCCATCTCAAATCTTTCCGTACTTACTTACTTACTTACAAATGGCTTTTAAGGAACCCGAAGGTTCATTGCCGCCCTCACATAAGCCCGCCATTGGTCCCTATCCTGTGCAAGATTAATCCAGTCTCTATTATCATATCCCACCTCCCTCAAATCCATTTTAATATTATCCTTCCATCTACGTCTCGGCCTCCCTAAAGGTCTTTTTCCCTCCGGTCTCCCGACTAACACTCTGTATGCATTTCTGGATTCGCCCATACGTGCTATATGCCCTGCCCATCTCAAACGTCTGGATTTTATGTTCCTAATTATGTCAGGTGAAGAATACAATGCGTGCAGTTCTGTGTTGTGTAACTTTCTCCATTCTCCTGTAACTTCATCCCTCTTAGTCCCAAATATTTTCCTAAGCACCTTATTCTCAAACACCCTTAACCTATGTTCCTCTCTCAGAGTGAGAGTTCAAGTTTCACAACCATACAGAACAACCGGTAATATAACTGTTTTATAAATTCTAACTTTCAGATTTTTGGACAGCAGACTGGATGATAAGAGCTTCTCAGCCGAATAATAACACGCATTTCCCATATTTATTCTGCGTTTAATTTCCTCCCGAGTGTCATTTATATTTGTTACTGTTGCTCCAAGATATTTGAATTTTTCCACCTCTTCGAAGGATAAATCTCCAATTTTTATATTTCCATTTCGTACAATATAATCTTTTCGTACTGCGGCCTTTATTATACTCAATGTCGCGAAAAGCCCGGTCTCACGCATAGTGACAGTTGTGAGGTGTGAAGTCGCAGTCGGACTCGTTCTTCCGCTTCCCCGTGTTAGGTCGTAGTGCCCGCGCCCAAATAATATGCAATGGGCGTGGATGCTATATACCAGACGTCTCCAAAAGCGTACTCGCGAGTAAGCCCCTGAACGGAACCGAAGCCAGTACGTAATGAGCGCGCTCCGCCTCACCCATCTCCATCTGTACTGTACTCAATGTTTATGCGCAAACGAAGAGCAGTGGCGGACTGCCATTATCATTGTGTTGGTCGGAGTGTTCCACCGTTTCACAATGTCTTCTAATCATGAACGTAGTACATTCAAGAATGAATGGGAAGAGAAACTTTTTTTGTGTTAGTGGGGAGAATGTAAAATGCTTAATTTGTTCGAACATTCTTAAGGGTGTGTTAAAATTCAACATGCGACGACAATACTTGACTCTTCACAAAGAATATCATACAATTACAGGCACGTTGGACATGTGAAAATAATTTTATTTATTCTGGGGCTATCTATGTAACTGTTGGTTATACATAATAATGAGTATATTACAATACGTTTACATTCAGTTCCGCATGATAAACATATAGTTTTTCGTTTAATTTTAGGTGAAATGCGTGGGCCTACAAATATTTTGATAAATATAAAACAAGAAAATACAAACATAAATCACACACGTGTCCTCAGTCTTAAACAAAAAAGCTATGTTCTAGCTTGGAATATTGGAAAATCAATGAAGCCTTTTACATAAGCATTAATTGTAAAATCGTGCATACAGGACGTTACTAAAATACTGTGTCTAGAACAAAGTCAAAGTTTAAGAAAATTAAATTCTTTCCAATTACAGTTCAGAGAAGGAATTTCAAGATTGCAAATGTAATTGAATATGAAGTCGAAACCACAATTAACCAGTCTGTAGCTTACTCACTTGCATTGGACCAAAGCACAGATAGAAATGACAAAGCTCACCTAGCCATTTTCATCCGAGGAGTTAATGAACATTTTACTGTGTCTGAATGTCTTCTAGATGTAATTATAAAATACAACTGGAGAAGATCTTTTCCAGACCTAAAGGCACCATAGAACAGAAGAGGTTGATTTGCAATGGCTTGTGTCAATAGCAACAGACGGGGCTCCAGCTTCATAGTATGTCAAAATAATATACAAACGTATGATATTTCTTATTCTTTTGATGTTATTATTTGTAAACATAAGCAGACCGTTGCCGCGATCCCCCACTGAGCGCTCCCATCTGTTGAGGTATGAGTCCCTTCCCCTGCTCTAGCCTTACAGCACACTGTGTTCGGCGGGCAGCATCGAGAGCACGAATGACGATACGCTTTTTGGAGACCTCTGCTATAAATCCTCTTTTCTGGCCACAGACATTACACGTGCATTATAAAAATGGTGGACTGATCAAGTGTAACACTGTAATAATTAGCCTGTGAAAGAATTCAAGTAAATAACAGGTCTTACATAAATAATGAAAACCAATGCCTAGTATGGCTCTATACAGTAGTCTATACAAGTCAATGATGAGGGCGAAAAATTCCATTACAGAACTACTTCCCACCGTTTTGTCGAGACCACAAGTACTTTGTAGGATTCATATTTTGGCCCCAGTCTATCACTATTCTTCTGGAAAGCAGTCATGAACTCTGCAGACTTGATAAATTGACGTTTTCTAAGAGTTCCCTCCACCGTTACGAACTAAAGCAACCATCAACTATCCACATCCTTCACGAACACACAGATACGCGAGCGCTTGTCACATTCTCGTCGTATCTGGTGATCGGTAGATGATGTACAAGATCTGGCCTTGATGTTGAAGAGAAAATCACGACAATATTACATTCCTTCAGTCGCCGTTAATATCTGTCTTCGATGACTCACACTTCCCACTAAGTGACTAAAAGAGATGCATGAGTGACCTCATCAGTCACCTTGCTCCAGATTTTGCTATTTTAGACGAAAACTTATTTTGAGTGGAAATTCATATAATTATGTGACTATTTCAGGTATAAATTACGTCAGAAATACTACATGCAAAACATAACTTGTCTGATACGGTATTAGAAATGTCAAAAAGATGTAATTTGGTGAAAAACTTTGACATTCCAGGTACAAGGGGACTAAATAGGATCCTTTTGAGAGATGAATTACGGGAGATAACATACAAGTGTAAAATCATTGTGGTAGTTTGTGAACAATTTTGTAGATATTCATACAAATGAAAGCAACAGATTATAACACGTGTTGACGTAACAATAGCGGTTGAATCGCACGATAGCAATCATATCTTTCGTAATTGCACGAAGGATTCGGCATCAAAGAGAGATATAGATGACTGTGCACTTCTTCCTTCCTGCTTTAGTCTTGCTTTCTGCTTCTGTCGTCACTGAATGTACCGTTGCCACGCACTTTATTACTGACTTTCAATAACATTACGACCAGACCGTCAATGTTATGCAACAAATCAATAAACACATAGGCTATTTGTCGGTATTTGCCCCACAAAAAGTTTCAAGATCATCTACCCAAATTCTTCCGTTTTTTTTTCTTTGGAACACACATTCCAGAATTATTCAAGTAAAGATGCTACTTTTCTCACGACTCGTTCACAAAAGACCACAATAATATTACAGTTTCTGACTGCCTGATGCAGTGCAGTCTCAACTTGCATCACTCCTCAGACTGACGAGCACTACCTGGACGATGCGCACGCTCAGGCCTGTCTCCTTGGCCAAGGCCTCCCTCACTTTCCGGCAAGGCTTCGGGCTCACTTCGAAGGAGGCCTTGAAGGCTCGCCGCTGCTGGGTGGTCAGGATGGTTCGTGGCCGCTTGGGGCCTCGCCGACCGTCCTGCGCTCTGGCGGCCGGCACCAGGTCGTCACACGAATATTCGCCTGAAACAATGAATGGCATCAACCCTTGCAGCGGCGGACGCGAGAAGTTTGCTCAGTTATGGAGCATTGGCAACAATATGGCTGAAATGTTTCACTCTCAAATGCACTCCTTACAAAATTACGCATTTTATTCAATTAATAATTATAATTTTCTTACAAAAGTTTTGTTTGGTCGGATTCAAAACTGAAATGGTGATTTATGGTTATGGGATTTCTAAATATGAAATTTATTTATTTCTACTTTAGTGACTGATTTGCGATCTCTTTTCTTTTGGAATGTTTTCTATGAGTTCATTAAACTTTGTACGTAAGATCTTTAATCGGTCTTTGAAATTGATGATAAGTTGCATCGCTAGACTCACGATATTATATCCTTCTGTGCTCGTCGTCTGTCAAGCAACAAATAATTTCCATATCTGCGAATGCCTTTAGTGTGCACCGCTCTAGAGTAACGATTAGCATGTCTGACCGTGAAAGAAGCCGGCCCGGGTTCAAATCCCGGTTGGAACAAATGCTGGGTAACTTTCGGCGCTGGACTCTGAACTCATTTCACTGGCATTATCACCTTCGTTTCACTCAGACGCTAGATAACCATCGCAGTTGATAAAGCTCCGTAAAATAAACCAATTAAAAATACCCTTAGTACTCGTTTCTGTATCTCTCCATTTGCAGTACTGAAAACACGTCACGAAAGCAAGTAAGGCGTTGCTTACATCCCACACTATGCAGACTGTGTCGACGGCAAGATAATGACGTAATAATAGCGGAATGAAACATGTCCATCACCGCTCACATCAAGAATAGAACTACGGCCGCTTTCATGGGAGGAAGCTGCACTATTGGCGCGGGAAGCAGAGTGCTCAGGCGAATCAGCCTTCCTTGAGATGGCGAGAAACCTACACTAAGACTGTCGCGTTCGTCATCCCTGATATCGATGACAGGCATCTGATTTCTCCTAAGTATCAGGCGGATTTTATTCACACTCACTCTAACCGGAATCGAATCCAATGAAATGCATGGTTTCTTTTTCTCATAATATTATTGAAACTTTTTTTTGGTACACACTGAGAGTTTACTCCAGATCAAAGCGCTCTACTATATTCGTAACTTTTGTATTATGCAAAAAAATTGTAAAATTAATTAATGCTAATATCTTCCTTCAATTAATTATTATCCACTTGATTATTTTGACTCTTTGTTATGATTTCCTACTTTAATTTTATTGAAGAATTACCATGGAAAACCAAGCAGTGGTAGATACCACAGTGGTCGCTTTTTTTTTTTTTTAAGAATTGTCTATCATGCGTTCCACGTTTTTCTGATTACGCTACGGTGAGCGACCACGGAAGACATCACCGTCCTCTCAGTGCATACTGACTGTTACTTGACAGTAAGAAAATGTACTTTGAATCGTGATATAAGTGATTGATGTATTTCATTTTTATCAAATTTGTAGAAAATGATTTCCGTAGACCAAATAGAAAATAATATCACATAATATTACAAAAAAAAAGTATTTTATAACAATGTGCACAAAATTAATTGCATTCTTAAACCGTGCAGCTCAGAACTCGGACAACTATAGGAGTAAAGCATATCTTTTGTGTTCAGTGAAGCAAACGAAAGTTTATTTTTTATTGGGTCTTATTTAATTCGAAAGCATAAAGGAGGAAAGTTGAAGAAATAAAAGTGCGTGAAATTCAAGACAGCTCAAAGCATTCAATTAAAGTTTACTAGACAAAGGTCTACATGTCACCCACTAGTGGCACTGATAACATCCAATTCGAAATTAATTTCTTGCCATGTTCTTTCAGCAGCACATCACACAACGTGCGTTTAAAGTCCGAAAGTCAGCCAATTGAGACACACATATGCGGTCTTTAACGAGCCTCCTCCAGAAAAGAAATCCAGTGGTGTCATATCTAGCGAATGTGGTGACCACGAAACGGGTCCATTACCTTCAGGAGGGAATGCAAATTACACCGTTTTCTTGGTTTCTTTTATTCCTTTTCATTTTAAAATTTCGAATGTGTTGTTGTTCACCGCGATGCTTCCATCTAATGAAGATAGTATTGTTTACCCGGAATTATTTTATATGTGCTATAATTTGGAATCTCTGAACTTCATTTTAATTATTAAACCGTGTAGTAGCCATGTTGTGAACTTCTACCGGAGGACTAGGCTAGCTGTTCATTATTTATAATTATGTCAATAAGTTACTTCAATTTTGTCATTGTGTAAAAAAGACTGAGCTTTCTTTATTGGTTGCAGTTTACGTTTATGTTATTGAAAGCTTATTTTGAAGACGACAGAGTACTACTCAGTGACATCTGTCACCCTGCCTATATTATTACTTACTTATCACTTTTAAGGAACCTTGAGGTTCATTGCTGCCCTCACATAAGCCTGTCATCGGTCCCTATCCTGAGCAAGATTAATCCAGTCCTACCATCATATCTCACCTCCCTCAAATCAATTTTAATATTATCCTCCCATCTACGTCTCGACCTCCCAACTAACAGTCTATATGCGTTTCTGGATTCGCCCATTATTATTATTATTATTATTATTATTATTATTATTATTATTATTATTATTATTATTATTATTATTATTGTCATCATCATCATTATCCTCATCATGTACCACTACCATGTTTGATGAGTCTGCACATTGTTACTAGGACGGAACGTGTTTTCTCGATCGGCGAATTTTGCACGTAATATGTGACAATAAAATAAAATTATTTGAATAATTATTGTAAGTGCAGAAAGGAGTTTGGGTAAGGAACGCTGATCAATGAAGTGGGAGGAGAATAAGAAGTGAAGTGGATGAAGAAGTAGCTAATAGAAGAATAAAAACAAAAGACTAGAAAGAAGTTTAGAGAAACAACACGATGAGGAAGATGCATACTTACTGAAGGAATAAAATGTAATAGAAGCGGCAGTTAGACAGAAGGTGCATCTAACAACGACAAAGAGAACTTGACGGGCATGTTAGTGCTGTGCGCGGGTGCAAGCATTTTAAATGATTTCCTTTCTTACAAGCTAAAACTGAGGAAGTGCCCATTTGGCTCTACTGGCATGCGAGGTGGCTACCTTGGGCGTACCCCTGCAGCATCTCCACCTCCTTCTCGTAGTCCGGCCGACAGAACAGCTGCCCCTGCTTGATGACGAACTGGTCCCCCTTCTGCAGCCGCACCCCGCACACCACGCACACGAAGCACCGCAGATGGAACACGCTGTCCAGCGCCCTCATCACGAGCTCCTCGGGGCCGATGCGCTCCGAGCACCCCAGGCACTTCTTCACGTACAGCCTGCAACACGACGAAGAGGCCAGCTAGCAAAGATTGAAGAAACTCCGTCACTGACACAGCAACAGCAGCAGTAGTAGTAGTAGTAAGTTAGTATTAGTAGTAGTAGTAGTAGTAGTAGTAGTAGTAGTAGTAGTAGTAGTAGTAATAGTAAGTTAGTAGTAGTAGTAGTAACAGCAGCAATAGTAGTAGTAGCAGTAGTAGTAGTAGTAGTAGTAACAGCAGCAATAGTAATAGTAGTAGTAACAGCAGCAATAGTAATAGTAGTAGTAGTAGTAGTAGTAACAGCAGCAATAGTAATAGTAGTAGTAGTAGTAGTAGTAGTAGTAGTAGTAGTAGTAACAGCAGCAATAGTAATAGTAGTAGTAGTAGTAGTAGTAGTAGTAACAGCAGCAATACTAATAGTAGTAGTAGTAATAGTAACAGCAGCAATAGTAATAGTAGTAGTAGTAACAGCAGCAATAGTAATAGTAGTAGTAGTAGTAGTAGTAGTAACAGCAGCAATAGTAATAGTAGTAGTAGTAGTAGTAGTAACAGCAGCAATAGTAGTAGTAGTAGTAGTAGTAGTAGTAGTAGTAACAGCAGCAATAGTAATAGTAGTAGTAGTAGTAGTAGTAACAGCAGCAATACTAATAGTAGTAGTAGTAATAGTAACAGCAGCAATAGTAATAGTAGTAGTAGTAACAGCAGCAATAGTAATAGTAGTAGTAGTAGTAGTAGTAACAGCAGCAATAGTAATAGTAGTAGTAGTAGTAGTAACAGCAGCAATAGTAATAGTAGTAGTAGTAGTAGTAGTAGTAGTAGTAGTAACAGCAGCAATAGTAATAGTAGTAGTAGTAGTAGTAGTAGTAGTAGTAGTAGTAGTAGTAGTAGTAGTAACAGCAGCAATAGTAATAGTAGTAGTAGTAGTAGTAGTAGTAGTAGTAGTAGTAGTAACAGCAGCAATACTAATAGTAGTAGTAGTAACAGCAGCAATAGTAATAGTAGTAGTAGTAGTAGTAGTAGTAATAGTAACAGCAGCAATAGTAGTAGTAGTAGTAATAGTAACAGCAGCAATAGTAATAGTAGTAGTAGTAACAGCAGCAATAGTAATAGTAGTAGTAGTAACAGCAGCAATAGTAATAGTAGTAGTAGTAGTAGTAGTAGTAACAGCAGCAATACTAATAGTAGTAGTAGTAACAGCAGCAATAGTAATAATAGTAGTAGTAGTAGTAGTAGTAGTAACAGCAGCAATAGTAATAATAATAGTAGTAGTAGTAGTAGTAGTAGTAGTAACAGCAGCAATAGTAATAATAGTAATAGTAGTAGTAGTAGTAGTAGTAACAGCAGCAATAGTAATAGTAGTAGTAGTAGTAGTAGTAGTAGTAGTAGTAACAGCAGCAATAGTAATAGTAGTAGTAGTAGTAGTAGTAGTAGTAACAGCAGCAATAGTAATAGTAGTAGTAGTAGTAGTAGTAGTAGTAGTAGTAGTAGTAGTAGTAGTAGTAGTAACAGCAGCAATACTAATAGTAGTAGTAGTAACAGCAGCAATAGTAATAGTAGTAGTAGTAGTAGTAGTAGTAGTAGTAATAGTAACAGCAGCAATAGTAATAGTAGTAGTAGTAACAGCAGCAATAGTAATAGTAGTAGTAGTAACAGCAGCAATAGTAATAGTAGTAGTAGTAGTAGTAGTAACAGCAGCAATACTAATAGTAGTAGTAGTAACAGCAGCAATAGTAATAGTAGTAATAGTAGTAGTAGTAGTAGTAGTAGTAACAGCAGCAATAGTAATAATAGTAGTAGTAGTAGTAACAGCAGCAATAGTAATAGTAGTAGTAGTAGTAGTAGTAGTAA
This sequence comes from Periplaneta americana, assembly GCF_040183065.1. Taxonomy (NCBI): domain Eukaryota; kingdom Metazoa; phylum Arthropoda; class Insecta; order Blattodea; family Blattidae; genus Periplaneta; species Periplaneta americana. The sequence continues at coordinate 137,174,982 of NC_091133.1, read as the reverse complement.
CAGCAGCAATAGTAATAGTAGTAGTAGTAGTAGTAGTAGTAGTAACAGCAGCAATAGTAATAATAGTAGTAGTAGTAGTAACAGCAGCAATAGTAATAGTAGTAGTAGTAGTAGTAGTAGTAGTAACAGCAGCAATAGTAATAATAGTAGTAGTAGTAGTAACAGCAGCAATAGTAATAGTAGTAGTAGTAGTAGTAGTAGTAGTAGTAGTAGTAGTAGTAACAGCAGCAATAGTAATAATAGTAGTAGTAGTAGTAACAGCAGCAATAGTAATAGTAGTAGTAGTAGTAGTAGTAACAGCAGCAATAGTAATAGTAGTAGTGGTAGTAGTAGTAGTAGTAACAGCAGCAATAGTAATAATAGTAGTAGTAGTAGTAGTAACAGCAGCAATAGTAATAATAGTAGTAGTAGTAGTAACAGCAGCAATAGTAATAGTAGTAGTAGTAGTAGTAGTAGTAGTAGTAGTAGTAACAGCAGCAATAGTAATAATAGTAGTAGTAGTAGTAGTAACAGCAGCAATAGTAATAATAGTAGTAGTAGTAGTAACAGCAGCAATAGTAATAGTAGTAGTAGTAGTAGTAGTAGTAGTAGTAGTAGTAGTAGTAGTAACAGCAGCAATAGTAATAATAGTAGTAGTAGTAGTAACAGCAGCAATAGTAATAGTAGTAGTAGTAGTAGTAACAGCAGCAATAGTAATAGTAGTAGTAGTAGTAGTAGTAGTAGTAGTAGTAGTAACAGCAGCAATAGTAATAATAGTAGTAGTAGTAGTAGTAGTAGTAGTAGTAGTAGTAGTAACAGCAGCAATAGTAATAATAGTAGTAGTAGTAGTAACAGCAGCAGTAGTAGTAGTAGTAGTAGTAGTAACAGCAGCAATAGTAGTAGTAGTAGTAGTAGTAACAGCAGCAATAGTAATAGTAGTAGTAGTAACAGCAGCAATAGTAATAGTAGTAGTAGTAGCAACAGCAGCAGTATTAGTAGTAATAGTAATAGCAGTAACACTAGTAGTAGCAGTAACAATAGTAATAGTAGCAGCAGTGGTAGCAGCAGTAGCAGCAGCCAGTATTGTATTATTCAACGATTCTTTCATATTCAGGGTTTATTGAACGTGCGCGATGAATGGTGGACAATGTGTATCTAGATCCTGTTATCATATTGTTTTACGCAGTAAACTACGAGAAGGCACGCTCAGAATTACAGGGTTCGGACCGCATGGCAGACGCTAGAACGAACGTAAAGGGAAAGAAAAAGAAAAGGACCGAGATAAAAAAAGTACAAGTGCAGAAGAAAATTAAAAGTAAAGGAAGTCTAAGAAAGAGGTGAGGAGGGAAGATTAAAAAAAATATATATGGGAAAGATGACAAGTAATAAGAGGAAGTAGGGACATGATGTCTGTTTAGCGCAAATTACGCCAGATGGACATAGAACACCCATTTATAACACATTCCTGAAGAATAAGCTGTGAAGGCGATGATGAAATAATTAAGAAAATTAGAAATTGTAAATTAGGATATCTGTCTTAGTTTTTAATTTTATATTTTAATTTTTATGTAAATGGAGAATATTGTAACTGAGAAATGTGAGCAGTGTGAAGGAAATTATATTGGAAATGTTCCTTGTCATAATCAAACAGAAATAAGCATGTTAATACTGATGAAACAATGTAGAAAGAATACACACTTCACAAACAATTAAAAACATTTTCCTAGTATTCTTTGGGTGTATTGAAGATAACTAATAATTCATTTAACAACATTTCGCGACCTAGAGCGCCCCTTTCATGTAATATTCATTTTGCATGACCTCTATCACATTAAATTTATACTTTTGTAAAGGAGGTAAGAAAATATGTTCATTTATGCAAGTTATTTATTTTTCACTATACAAATTAGACTATTACAAAGCTTACGAAAATTATCTTTCTTTATAACAAAAAACTTATTTTATATTCTTAATGAAAATTAGGCTATATTTATTGCAGACAGTGTTGTGGTATGTGTTTTAACAATATAAAATCTTAGCCTTAACGTTACCACCTCTACTTGTGTCTTAAGTTTTTCAGCGGAGATATTCGGCAAGACAGCAGAAGACTATTCCATCAATTTAGTTGTTACCCCGTTATTCGTAAATTGAATATATGGTGATTTTAGAGGTGTAACACAATTTTATCACACGAAATCGATCTAGTTTTCAATGAAATTATATTCTATGAATTAAATAAAACTAATTAATTCCCAGTTCTCAAGAAAAAATTTATAAATAGTTCATGGAACAGCCTCTATATGTTTAATGCAATTTTCTTAAAGTGGAATCCTCTATACAACTCATTTGAAGATGCCCACGGACCTGACTAACACTGGAAATGGTAAGCCAATCTCAATGGGCTCAGAAGGTTTGGACCCCACCTTTACAGGCAGTCGGCATGGATTTCAGTCCTTCGTGCCGCCGCTTTCGCCCCCAAGGCAACTCATTTCTGTTAGAGACTGAGTAAACATCAGAGCTGTAGTGCGGCCGGCAGGATTAGATCAGTGGCTAAATCTATTACCCTGTCGGGAATCGAATTCGCGACCTTCCGGCTTTGCAGCGACACGTCTTAACCGAGACGCTAAAGGCACCCCAATGGAAAATGAACCTTTTCTTAAATTGTTGTGTTAAATTTTTTTCTCAGATCTGGAGAAAGACTTATTGCATTGCACCTGTTGTATCCTAACATTTAATCACAAAACCAAGCTTAGGACTTCAAAATTCCTGTACCAATACTAATAAAATCGTTAATGTTTCAATTAATAAAATGGTAACAATGAAAAGTAACAAATTAAAAACCCATTGCTTCCCAACACAGTGATGTTTTTGTTATTTTCTACTTCAAATATTGTAACATTTATAACACTTTAAAATTTGAAGTGACTTGCAATGATCTTATAAATTGCCTTGTTGTATCGAAATGTAATGTCACTCCATTAAATATATTTTAAATACCACGCATACGTTTATTATTTATGACTTCGAAAAAGGTTTCTTTTGTCAAAATGTAGTTCTGTCAATTATAGAAATGTGTTTCCTTTAAAAAAAATGGAACGCATTACAATGAATTTATGCTTAAGTGGAATTTATAATTTATCGGATATTGCTGTCGTTTCTAATATTCACGGTCGTTTATTTTCAGTGAGATCTGTACTTCCTGCTTATCATGTAATCTAGATTTACGTGGCAAGATATAATATGCAGCGAAGAGAAAGCCTCTGTACGTCTAGAACAGAAATTCTGAAGTAGCCTTAAAGCAAGCTATAAACAAACCACACGACATGACTTCCAGTTGCTGAATGTTTACACCATGCAATCAGGCTAGTGCGTCCAATCTTAACACATCACTTACTGCTCCATCATGATTTATCATTTCTGTCTTGGACAATTTAATCCGTCTGATAAACATCGTACCTGTAAATAAAAGTTTATCGCCGTAATCAATAATTGTTATCTACAGCTCTGCGTCGCTGACAGCGAAGTCACGGGAACAGTTCTGTGTTAGTTAGGTTCCTCTTAGCCTATCGGGAAAGTGACCAGTCTTTAGAGTACATACAGGCCTAGTCATGTTAATCGACATGAATTCCCGACGCATTTAGGGGAATTTCCAGGCATTCATTTTAAATCGATGTATCGATTAATTCAATAGCTATAAAAGAAAAGCGAATTTCACAACTTTTCTATCGGTTATTAGTATCGATATTTTACAGATCCTGCATGTTTACACTCAGTGTTATCAACATGTCACCACTACTTATTGATATATCCTAACCCATATGCATCCAAAAATCTTTGGATATGTACAAATATACACATATACTACATAGAGCACATAGATAGGCTACATACAATACCCTTGTGCAGTATGCATGGTAGATCCCAACTTTTGTTAATAAAATCGCTATTAACTTATAGCTTGTCAAGAAAATCCATGTACACGTAAACTGTCTTTTGTATAAAACTCGACCTGTACGCAGCTGATACTCGAATTGGCCCTTGTCAGTATCTAAACACTTTTATAATACATTCTCCAATTTTCGGAATATTTTTCTTGAAGTGTTCCCATAATATTTCTATCTCTCGCTATACACCTACTTTGAAGTCTCTGAATGTGCGGGTTTGTTTATGTACACTTTTCTTCATTGAGCATAAAAATGTCTGGTGGTGATAAATCCGGAGACCTTGATGGCCATTACTTTTTTAGAATACTCGGTCTCTAATAAACTTTTAATTTATCTCATGCTGACATACTTAAAAAAATTGCATCATTTTGTTAAAAATAACCATCAATTAGTCCAGTATCTGTTAATCGATGTACAAACTGTGAATAGACCCAGGTGAACTTAATTAAAAGAAATATATCTGATAATTCGCCTACAACAGACGCCCATTACCGAATGCTAAGGCTGTTCAACAGTGCAGGGGATTTTCTTACGTCTGTGTGCTGGTCTATATAGTTATGCTTCACCCACAATTCCAGGATTCTGAGTAAAATTAACTTGGAACCATAAAGAAAACCGCACGCGCTCTTCATGGTCTGTCGGAAGCGATTTCTGAACGTATGCCACATGGTAATGACGCAGTTTCGATTCTTTGGCTGCTCTTCGATATCCAGAGTAAGATCAATCTCTGGGAAAGTTTGCATGAAGATTTTGATGGTGATACTTGTAATCTCCAGACAGTCTTCGTCTCCTGTAGCCTTGACGCTATTTCTTACTGATTTCTGAAGGCCTGTACAACTCCTTGCAACTGGCTACCTGCGTTCCCTACACCAGATGCAGTTTGATTACGGACATGCGGAGTTCAGCTGCCACTGTGAATGCAGACCTCTTGCGCGGAGCTGTCGTCAAGGCCCGTTACACACATGAAGAGATCTCGCTAGCGAGAAATGTGTTGCGAGGAAGAGGCGAAGAGCCTTCCTCCACACACTTGGCGAGTTCTCGCTATCACAGATCACACCTCGCTATGATCATCTATGCACTGCCTTCATGCAGAGAGAATTTTTCTGATTATAGTAATCACTCATTGGGAGAAATATTACAGCTTATGTATTTATGTATATTGTCGTACTTAAATGTATAACCTATAAGTATATTGTCGTACTTTACAAATTATGTACGAACGCTACTATGTTGAATCTGAATCTTTAGATGATGAGGAAATGGAGTTATAAGAACATATTTTGTTAATAAAAAGAAAAAGTAGGCCTAAAATTGAAGCCAGAAATATCTGGAAATCACATTCTATCTCACGAAGATAAGGGCGAGTTTCCGTCACTGATTTGGATTTGGATGACACGTTTAGGCTTTATTTCAGGTTGAATAGACCTAAGTTTTTTGCCATTCATGGTGTGATAGAGGATTCTTTGCTATATTCTGATTAAAATTATGTTAACTGTTAAGACATATAGATACATTATTTCAAATGTTATAATTAATACTATTAAATCTCATCAAAATATTTATTTTCAGGTCATCTGATAGTTGTCTCCAGATTTCTTCTTTAAGTTTCGTGTTTTTATAGTTTTCATCCCGTATATCATATAAATAGGCCTACGGGTGACATCGTACAAGTTCGATAAGTTTCTGACTGCAATTATCAGCCATCTTTCCTCATTTTCAATAAAACAATACAATTCATCGCCACCTGTGATATCTTTTTCTATATTCAATTCAAGAGTATAAATGTCAATCATCTTTGATAGGCTAAATATATCAAGAAAATTCGCTGAGCTACCCATTTCAGCGAGAAACTCGCTCGAGATTTTCGCCTCGAACGAGAATCTCTTCCAGTGTGTGGATGTCCATTTGAATCCATGTTATCAATCTTTGAATTTTCTCGCAACACATTTCCCACTAGCGAAATCTCTTCAAGTGTGTAACTGGCCTAAGGCTCGTATATAATCTTCTGACGAACTATAAATAAATCGCAGTTTTGTTAACGAAAGTTGGGAGTCTGCATATCTAAATAATATAGGCCTACGCATACGCAGACGTGATGATAGTAGTCATACAATAATACATGTTTAAACTTTCTAATCTAGATGAATATGTTTAGTGAGACATTAACATGATTTGACGGAAAAGTAAGAACAAGAAAATGATTAGCATCATAATCTATTCTGAACCGAGCTTCCGCTTTGTATAGGACCTACATTCGTATTTCATCCTGGTATAATCTATACTTAATGTTTAATAGTTCCAGGCTGTGTCTTGCCTGGCTCTTAACATTTGTACAAATACAGATATTCAAAGGCGACATTCGGTTCTTCTCGCCCTAAGTCTGGTCCACATCCCGACAATTCGAATTTCATTTTTCTGTAGTTCGTCTAGTTTCTCCGACCACCCTCTTACAGTATCTCCATAATTCACATTTGTCTTCCTGATAAAGCAACGCCAAGTGCCCTGGTCTGAAAAAATGTACTTTGGTAACGATCTGTGATTCTTCAACAGATTTGTGAAATTGTCTTTCTCATGTATTGCTCGCTACCCATTCTTAAAGGAAGCCGTTCGCTACATCGACAGGAACAGCATTCGGTTTATCCCGCTGTCGAGGAGTTACTTCCAAGGAATTCGATTCGATGAACAAAGTAACCCAACTGACTGAACAACTCCGTTTCGTACGGAACAGTTGATAGGAGACGTCGACGTTGGCTTTAGGGGTTTGTACCATGCTTCTACCATGCGACATTTTGTTGACCTCTTGGGAAATACCGTTGCTGTTTACTGATTTGTATTTTCTACGATAATGAAGAAGTGGTGGAAATAAAACTCCCAGAACTGGCATTGTTTTTTGTAACTGAAAAATGCCGCGAGTTTTTTGTCTGAATTTACTGTATCTTTAAAATATTTGGGCCGTTCCATTCTTCTTGTAGTTACGGCACACCATACAGTAATGTTGTCACCACGGAACGAAACATCATACACTCCACTCCGTACGTATTGTTCTGTGAAGCAATATGGCCACGTGGATGTGAAACCATGCCTCGGCACAGAGCATTTATGCGGCCGTTATTCTTCGACTCTAACTGCTCTGCAAGGTCACTCTTAAAAGTGTAGCAGCCGTATGGGTTAGGGTTTTTCAAACGTCTATTTCCTGTGGAACAAGACATTAGCGATTTATTTGGGGAACGTTCCAACGATGCACTGATTTGATCGAGTTCTTGTTCATTTTCGCTTAGGAATTCTAGCGTTTAGCAACCCATTTACCTTAATGTAAGAACAAGTTTTTTAAGTACTTTTTTACATGGAATCTCTCTCTAAACATGTCAAAGACAGTCACTTTTCATTTATGTATTATAAATATTTTTCGTTCTAGCGTAAACTTTTCAGAAGATCAAGACGTGTCGTTCGTCCGCGTGTTTATAGTCTTTCCTCCTAAACAGCTGGCTAGATTTTGTTCTTATTAAATATAGGAGTAAATTTATCCAAGAAGAGGATATTTTCTTAGAAATGTGATAAATTTTACGAAAAGAATACGTTGGCTTTTTGAGAAATAGCAACGACTTTTGTCCTAGTCCCAAACAAGATAGTGTTTGCTGCATTTCGAAATGTTTTTATCTACTGAATTAGCTATGAACCTAACTGAAAAAATCTTGAAAAGTGTTTTGTGATCTATAAAGACCTACATAAAATTTACTTTAAAAACGCAACATTGTCTGTTCAGTACAAAGCGAAAGAAATTACACAAATCCTGTCATCTGTTTACGAATACAGAAAAATGTGACAATTAAATTTGGTCAGAGCATCTATTGTCTAATTTATATTAATGTGTTTGTTATCTAGGGCGCTTGCGTAATGGAAACTTACATTTTTTACTTTTTATGTGATTCACAATGTAACTGTGCATTCTTAAACAGAGATCATATTTAAAACACTGTAATTTGATAATGAGGGAGAAGCGAGACCCTATCTGGCTGCCAACGTCTGCAATTGCGTAACTATAGTGGGCGTGGTTAATTTACTTGTTGGATACAGCATGTTTCGCACTTGAAAATCCATGCACCACGCTTCGGCAGACGGACACATTTCATTCTATGTCATTATAATTCCCACGTTCAGAGGATCGAATAGATATAGGCTAAACATTTTCGCTGAAGTAAATTAGCTGCCTCTTAGTAACTGTTTAAAAGTTGTCATGAGAAAGTTGCACAGACCTTTTATTCCTTTGTACTATTTATATCGAAATATGCAAACGTCTGGATAATCTGCGATAGCGGGAAATGCCTTTCCAGTGACTGGTTGGACGCAGGTTTAACCCACGCTCGCAATCAATTGATAGATAGTCGGGTTTTGCTTATCGGTGCGCTCGGGGCTCTCAATGTTTAACCTCACCGCTTCCCAGACTCCACAAATATAGGCACAAGTTTTTATTACACAAGATTTGTTGATAAACCTGCCAATGATATTGAATTGTCACCGTGATAATACTTCTGTATACCAACCACTAGACAGATACAAGAAACAATAATTAAAAAGGTCAGATGGCTGGATTAGTCCCCACTGAATAAATATTTCGCGTGGAATGTATTAATTTGGTTGGAATAACGTTCAACTCTGCCTGTCCCAAGGAGTAAAAATCTTGTGACGGTTTCATAAGAATAAGAGTCTTAAATGCCTCAGGCATTCAAAGACATGCTTTTGGTTTGTCACGTATCTCTCGTGATTGTTATTGTGAGCATGATTGGGATTGTAAGGATTTTTGAGATTTGAAAAAAATATTTCTTTTCATTTCTGTCTTCATACTCCTCGCAATAAATAAGGCGGGCTCTTTTTGTTAATAATATTTAATTTTGTAAATTACTTCATTCCTTGAGGCCTACTTTAAAGACAACAATGCAATTGAAATCGAAACGATTCGCACATCAGTGAATTCCCTTCAATTTTGTACAAATACTGTCCACACGTGTGGAGAAACGGTCAGCGCGTCTGGCTGAGAAACCAGGTGGCCCGGGTTCGAATCCCGGTCGAGGAAAGTTACTTGGTTGAGGTTTTTTCCGGGGTTTTCCCTCAACCCAATACGACCAAATGCTGGGTAACTTTCGGTGCTGGACCCCGGACTCATTTCACCGACATTATCACCTTCATATCATTCAGACGCTAAATAACCTAGATGTTGATACAGCGTCGTAAAATAACCCAATAATTAATTAATTAATTGTACAAATACTTTTTGATTGAATCAAAATTAAGTTTAATATTTCGTTAAAATTTCACATGAATTTTCCAAAGATCTATAGCAGCTGCTTTAACGCGGCGCCCTTGTATAAAGATATTGAAAAAAATTAGCGTCAAAATACATTATTAATTAACTAGCCGTACCCGCGCGCTTCGCTGCACTTGTTATAAATAAATATTTCAATTGTGTAATTACTTCATAATTTCATCTGTTATTGTATGACGTTATGACTGAAATACCTATGTTAATTGTTTTTATTGTAACATTCGGCAATAACTGGCCGAATATATAAGATCTCGCGCTCAGAGGGGTGGAGTTTGGGGTTTGAGATGGCCTACAAACCACAAGTCGTGCTAAAGATGTTGGTTTGTTAATTATTCAATATGGAGTATTGCGCACTATTTAGAACTGTTACCTCCTATACATTACTCTAGCTCACCCAAATACGCAATTAAGCAATAAGCAATATGCACTGTTATGTTACCGAATAATTAATACTGAATATGTGCCGCGTGTACATTTGTAAAATTATTCCATCTCTGACTTTCATTCTTTCATAAAAAAACGCAACGCAAATCAGACATCAAATTTCAGTACGGCACCTCCAAATAGCATTAAATTTAACTGCAGTACATATAGCTAATTATCAGTTTCGACAATATATAAAGTTTTCTATGCGTAAAGTTCTGTTTAGTCCTACCTTATATGCATTTGTGCCCAGTCCTCGATTCACTCATGAGCTTCTGTAATGACATAAAGCCTACGTCCATCAAAAGGAACTGCAATTTCCAATGATGAAAGAATTATTTAAATATATTAAATAGTTTCCTGAGATTGCCTCATACAAACATATAAATTCTCTCTCTTTATAATATAACTAGCCGTACCCGTGCGCTCCGCTGCACCCGTTAGAAATAAATATAAAGTAATTACATAATTAAAATAGGACATTTGATCCAGGGAACATTCGTGTTTGATATAAGGATAAATCGTTTATTATGTTACTTAATTTAAATTGTATTTGCATAATTAAAATGCGATCATTTTGATCCAGAGACCACTCATTTGGTCATAAAAATTATTTTAGGAAATACAGGAAACGAATGTACAAGAATAGCCTATCAAGTTTTCTGTGCATGAGAAGCTATTTTAATCTTACCTGTCCTCGATTCACTCAGAAGTTACTGTAATAACATTATAGCATTATGTCCATCTAGAGAAACTACACTTTCCAATGGTGAAATAATAATTAATTATACAAATCGGTTAATTTAGCTTCTGATATTACTTCATACAAACACAGAAACATTATCTGTAGGCTATCTTTCATAGCTTTCGATTGTTGCTTCCAAGGCCCCTTATAGACGAAGTCATTTGTTTTTTATTTCAATACACCGCCTTAGATGGCAGTTATTTTAATTTTAAAACTCATTTATCTCATTAAATATCAGTCCTATCAAAATTTTTCAGGGAATAAAACGTATCTGAAATTATTGTTAAAGAAACTTTTGTTATGTAACATTTTTCACAAAAATCAATAATGAGCGAGATATTTCGATTTATTTAAATCAGGCCCCCTTATAACCCCCCTTTTAAATAATGTATTTTCAATGCCATATAGCCTAAAATCTAAGTTACAACGAACTTAATTTATATTCCAATTTTCATCGAAATCCGTTCAGCCATTATCGCGTGAAAAGGTAACAAACATACAGACAGACAGACAGACAGACAGACAGACATACAAACAAAAATTTCAAAAAAGCGATTTTCGGTTTCAGAGTGGTTAATTGTATATGTTAGGACCAATTATTTTTGGAAAATCGAAAATTACCAGAAAAATTTTGGTTACAGATTTATTATTAGTATAGATAATATTTAGTATATTATAAACAGATATTCCATCATCCGTAAATTAATCCGATTGTTGTCCAAGGACTCCAAGGCCGCCTTAAATAAATGCATAGTCATTTATTTTATCTTTATTACTCATATTTTAATCTGCCTGGCCGTGATATAAAAAGCATTGTTATTTTAAAATGGGAATTATCTCGCCATGATATGGTAATGCAGAATTCTTGAACGGAAATTTATGAACTTCGGTACATCATAGTAATATCAGTCCTATCAAAATTTTTAATAGAATAAAAATTATCGGAAATCGTTTTTAAAGAAACTTTTGTTATGTAATATTTTTCATATAAATCAATAATAAGGGAGATATTTCGATTTATTTACTTAAGGCCCCCTTATAACCCCCTTTTAAATAAAGTATTTTGAATGTCATGTAGCCTGTAATCTAAGTTACAACGAACTTAATTTATATTCCAATTTTCATATAAATCGGTTCAGCCATTATCGCGTGAAAAGGTAACAAACATACATCCAGACAGACAGACATACAAACAAAAATTTCAAAAAAGCGATTTTTGGTTTCGGGACGATTAATTATACATGTTTACACCAATTATTACTAGTATAGATTGATAAGACATCGCTATTGTTGGAATTGTCTGTTTAAACAGAAATGCCGCGGTGACCATAACCTCTTAAAGTATAAAAACAAATGGAAATGGACATGCTATTGCAATAAGAGTAGGTTGCCCATTCCATTTGATCAGTGTTGTACTAAAATCATAATCTGGGCCATGAGTGAATTACATCCTACATTGTCTGAGCTGTATCGACAAACCGTTCATTCTTTGTTCGTTCTAATAAAATTGTCCACTCATCCTCATTTTGTGATTTTTCTTATTTCCTTAATTTGGTTTCTCCTCAGAAACATTTAAGTTTAGAATTTTGTCTATATACTTTGTTTCCTCAATAGCCGATTTAAAATTCTGACGTCAGAACTGAGACACCTAGTAGACTACATTTTGTGTTTTCTTCGTTACTGCTTGCTTTGCTTTCTGCTCATAGTTTGTATTCGAACCGAGATGTTACCGGTTAGCATGGAGGAAAGTTCGTTAAAATCGATACATTCAGCTTTGATGTATTCTTACTCTCTTAATGCCAATAGCTATTTAAATGAAATTGAAAAAAAACTGAAAACTTTTTATTAATCAATATTCGAGATTCTCAGGCTGTTGGCTCTATAAAGGATTTCTGTACTTTAATTTCCAGCCGGATTGGTTGGTCGGACAGGAAGTCCTTGCTGTGCGCTACAGAAATGCTGCGAAACGATGATATATAATTTTCTAGAGACTGAAAACATCTAGTCGATTATGCATACCCTACATTTGATTCCATCAATAAGCCAGTCGTCCGTACAAGTGGCCACGTAGGTGAAATTCGGTAGCCACGCTGTTTTCCGCAGCTTTTTGTTCATCCTGTGCGCGCCCTCTGTGTTCCGTGCGATATTGGAACCTTGTGCAAACACTCTAGATCTCCCCGGAGCTCTATCAGTCTGTAAGCCGCATGGTCTGGCCGGCTCTTGGGTAAACATTGTTCCTTACAGCAAACCCAGCAGGGAGCAAACATAAGAGGAGAGACGGGTGGACACTGCCGAAGGAGGAGAGAGCGAGTCTTGAATTGAAGCTTCCAAAATCTCTTCTGATCAAGTTTTGAGCCTTCCGCCTCCCTTTATGCTCCTTTTCCTTACTCTGTGAGGATCTGATCAATACGAACTGCGGAAATATTCCCCGTTTTTAAGAAGAAGAATTGTTCACCTCACCTTGTGTCCTGACCGCGTCATTCACAATCCCCATCAGCATTCGAAAGTATACTTAAAAATATAAACCTACAATACAGAGTCGCCATTTTTCTTACTTAATGAGCTACATCTGCGAAAATTATGTCATACAAGAACTTCAATTACAACCAGACTCACAGTTTATAAACAAGTAGCAGCTGCAATGGAAAACCATATCCAACGAATGAATCGGAATAGCCATGCTTCAATACCGTCCCCAGGGGAAGAGATCTTTGGGATGTCCAAAAAATAAATGTGAACCAAGAATGACTCACTGAGACCGTAACGGGCCTAGGGCCTTATACTTGTTTGGATGATGATGATGATGATGACGGCGACGACGACAGACTTTCCCACGGAAAACAGTTACATAAAAATATCAACTGGTTCCTCTCTCTCTGAAGAAATTGTAGCCCATCAATTTTAATTTCGGCGTTGCAACACGGCACGGCACGGCACGGCACGGCACGGCACGGCACGGCACGGCATGGCTCTGGAGTGTAATTGGACAGTGCCGCGCCTGGTCACTATCACGCAAAATACAGATCACCTCTACAAATATAATAATAATAATAATAATAATAATAATAATAATAATAATAATAATATTAAATAGTAATAATAATAATAATAATAATAATAATAATATAGCAATAATACTTAATTACTGGCTTTTAAGGAACCCGGAGGTTCATTGCCGCCCTCACATAAGCCCGCCATTGATCCCTATCCTGAGCAAGATTAATCCATTCTCTATCATCATATCCCACCTCCCTCAAATCCATTTTAATATTATCTTCCCATCTAGGTCTCGGCCTCCCTAAAGGTATTTTTCCCTCCGGCCTCCCAACTAACACTCTATATGGATTTCTGGATTCGCCCATACGTGCTGTGCCTCGTTTTATCGTGACAACGCTTTTTAGTTCCTTTAGCACTCTGATATTACATTATTTATGTCTTTGTTATATTAAGAATTTTAGATAAGGGCGCAAATAGCCATAGTAATTGACGCACCCTTCTTAAACCCTACTACTACTACTACTACTACTACTACTACTACTACTACTACTACTACTACTACCCATACGTGCTACATGCCCTGCCCATGTCAAACGTCTGGATTTATAGTAATAATAATAAATTATTAGCACCCACAATGGTTTCAGTTTTGACGTTTGAAACAGCTGATTGGAACTCACATTGCATCGCGGAGGCGAGAAGAACCGGCTGACGGGGGAAACGCGTAATCAAGAACCTGTTTGCTGCTGTTTCTTACTTCCAGCTACTTTACTTCATCTTTGAAAATGAAACTCACCTTAAAGATTGTTTATCAGTGTGCATCTGCAATAATTCTATTCGAGTTTTTATCCAACTCTCTGAACACGACACAATTCTTTATATTATGCTCTAGAGAAGATTCGTGTTTCTGAAATGCTCAAATCTGACCTGTGGCTCGCGACAGGATCATCTTGGCTGACTGCGCATGCGCGAAATGCGCAAAATGCGCGAACTTTGTTAATAAAAACCTAAACTAACCAAACCTAATATTCGTAGTCTATATGCAAGATGTGTATCCGGAGCACGTGAGGGAACTTATTGATTTGATCTGGAATGTACACGAAAATAAATCCAGATAAGGACCACGCTGGTACTGCGTATGCGCCACAGCCAAACTGTTCCTGTCGCGAGCCCCTCCTCAAATCTTCCACGCAGTCAACAGGCTAACAATAAAGTTTTTGGAAATATCTACATGTACTGTCTCACAGCCATTAAATGTTTCTCATACCGACGGGGTTTAAATTTTCTAGTGAAAGTTTTAGAACTGCTCGTAGCACTTTGATTTCTAGTCTACAAACAACATTAAACACATCATGTTTGTTATCGTCTTTTCACAGAGGAAAAGGTGTCTGGAATAAGGAACATATTTTTTACTACGTTATTTTATGACGCTGTAACAACATCTCACGTTATTTAGCGTCTAAATGGAATGGAGGTGATAATGCCGGTGAAATGAGTCCGGGGTCCAGCACCGATAGTTACCCAGCATTTGCTCATATTGAGTTGAGGGAAAACCTCGGAAAAAACCTCAACCAGGTAACTTGTTCCGATCGGGATTCGAAACCCGGGCCATCTGGTTTCGCGGCCAGACGCGCTAACCGTTACTCCACAGGTGTGGACAAGAATATATTAAATCAAGGATTGTCAAACTATGATACGCGTATCACCATTGGCGCACGGAGGTTGGTAGTGGTACGCCTTTAAATTTGTTTATGTTCGACCATGCCGAAATGTAGTAATTATACACCTGGTAGCAGTCCTTTAATGCATGTCATTAAAGTACACCTATTCATTAAAGTTCAGGTTTTCGATTATTCTCGGATATGCAATCGAAAGACAACGAGGGAAACGTCACGGAGGCTGGAAATCCAATACTGTCGCGGAAGGTTATGTTCTGTTACTATAATAATTAGCGTTAATTGTAAATAATATTCAAATAAATTCAATTTGCCATCTCGTTTTTCAATTCTAAATCAATTTCCAGGTTATATCAAAATTAGTTCATGTTATTCTTTAGATTATTTCAAGGTCAATGACATTATTGTTCCTCGGAAAAAATCAATACTTTCGCGTCTGCGCACATCTCACAATTTACGAGCTATGCACAAGGTCCTTCCCCTCTTGAGTCAGATACGAATAAAATGAATACTTCTGAATAATTTCAAGTTAGAAATATGGTCGAGCATAAAAAGTCGTATGAAACTTGCCTATAATGGTAATTAAGACGCTCGTATGAAAATTATGAAACTCGCTTGCGCTCGTTTCATAAACAAACATACTCGCGTCTTAATTACTATCATTATAGGCTCGTTGCATAATGTACTCAAAAGCAACGCATTGTCAGTATGCAATTTATTGGATTTTAACCGTCAATTTATCAGTTGTAACGTTGGCGACAGCAACGCATGTTTTTTTTTTCTCCCGGTTTTGTGTTTTCATTATCTTTAAAAACAAATGTCAGTGTTGAAAGCTTCGTTGACGAAAATTAATTACATTCGTCTCAACCCTCAAGTGCAGGCTGAGACACAGGAACACTGACAGGTCTTTACACAGTCTTAGATCAGACTTTGATTAAAATAACCGTGTTACTTGTGAAACGTGTTTCCTTTCACACCTTTTAAAACAAATGTGACGTTGAATTCAATGTAAAAAAGGGAGCCCACCATTGGCTACAAATGCCGTACAATTTTTTCTCCTTTCACAACATCCTCATGTGAGAGTAATTTTTCTCCTTTAATATATTTTATGCTCGACCATGCAGAAATGTAGTAATTATACACCTGGTAGCAGTCCTTTAATGGACCTCATTAAAGTACACCTATTCATTAAAGTTCAGGTTTTCCACCAATCAGAAAGCAATATGAAAGCGCAAGTATCGATTATTCTCGGATATGCAATCGAAAGACAACTAGCGAAACGTCACGGAGGCTGGAAATCCAATACTGTCGCAGAAGGTTATGTTCTGTTACTATAATAATTAGCGTTAATTGTAAATAATATTCAAATAAATTCAATTTGTCATCTCGTTTTTCAATGTCTAAATCAATTTCCAGATTATATCAAGATTAATGTTCATTTTACTCTCTAGATTATAACAAGGTCAATGATATTTGTTCCTCGGAAAAAAATCAATACTTTCGCGTCTGCGCACATCTCACAATTTACGATATTGCACAAGGTCACTTCCGCTCCCCAGTCAGATAAGAATAATATGAATACGCATGAATAATTTCAAGTTAGAAATATGGTCGAGCATAAAAAGTCGTATGAAACTTGCCTATAATGGTAATTAAGACGCTCGTATGAAAATTATGAAACTCGCTTGCGCTAGTTTTATAAACATACTCGCGTCTTAATTACTACCATTATAGGCTCGTTGCATAATGTACTATTTAAAAACTAGTGTGAAATTCAACATGTTCTGGGATTTTTAAAACAATCAAATCCGAGACTTGACAGCCCATGAAGGGTCAATGCCAACCAGCCAAATTCTGGCCTCAGCAGTAGTGAACGATCATCCATCCATCGTATGGTTAGCACAACGATCCCTCCAGCATTCACAGCTGGGTCTTCAAATGACAGTGTTATCAAAAATAGACCATTCATCTCATTAAAACATATTTTGTAATTTGTAAACTTAATAAATTTAATTATAAAATTACTTTAATCTATGGAAATCCCTACACTTCTTCTGGTTGGTGTACTTGAATCTTCAGCACACTGAATTAGTGGTACTCGGAGAACCCTGCACTGAATCATCCTTCCGGATTGAATGCAATTCTCGAAATAACTGCAATCTTAGGAACAACCGCTCACATTAGAGCGCTGCAACTGGTGAACTGGCGCGCATGCCTACACGTCTCACTTCAAACAAGTGAAGAAAGCCGAAGAAATCCCAGCGTTACGTTGAGAACACTGCCTGACACGAAACGATGGCCAATACCTAACGAGTCAATTATGGTTGGGTTGCCATGGCAACCACTTTACTTCCTCATCCCCCTCTGGCTGTACATATCGCTCTTGGATGCGCTAGGTCTCACCTCTGAAAACGCATCACAGCCTGCGGGTGCCGGTAAATGTGCACGTTTCTTATGCGGCCGAGCGCGAGCGCAAGGAGAGAAGTTTCAATGCACGCAGACAGCACATAATTGTAAACGATGTAATGAATGCATAAGAAATATATACAGTAAAAATAGCGACAATGGAGAGCCGCCATACCACTATCGGGAAGATTAAAGAATAGAAGCACTTCAGTGAATGAAGCTTGTCACAAAATAAACTATAACAAGATAGCTCCATCATCAGAAATACAAAGAAGCCACGGTTATGCTTCTCTGTCTAGGAATTGTAAAATGCGCACTTGCTGACTTCGTTACGTCGCTAGAGTTCCCGGTAATAACTGAATGCAAGAGGTGAGACAAACATCGCCTGCCTTGTTGCATAATCCAGTAAGCAGTACAACGGCTTTGTTTGTAGTAAATGCGAATTAACAGGCTTTCTTTATTCCTCACTGATAAACTGGCTAAATAATAATTTTTATATGTTATATTATATAATAAATCATATGATGAAATAAAATATGTAAAATTACGTGTCAAATTTGTTTAATATCTGTATACAATATGCAGGCCTATGATTTACTTCTCATAGGAGTTTGTTTCTCCATTTTCAATGCTATCAAATCGTTACATATTTTAATTGTTGATGGGATTGACGTCTCAACTCTCTTTGTACAGCTACTCTAGAATCTATAAATTACAGATAATGAGGGATTTAATATTTCATCGACCCAATTTATATTTATTTGAGTACAAACCTGTTTTTAGACGAAAAGCGAATTTCTGCTGCCATCGCTACAAGCAAAAATAAAATAGGAATTGAGGAGTTGAATGCAATAAGGGCCCTAGTGAGGTTTGCCCCTTTTTGCGTTCAACGGCTTTTTAGAATCTTTAAACTTTGCTTAGTATGCCTACTAAGTTTGGTTATAATATTTTAACAACAGAGCTCAGGAGAGGCTAGAGAGAGAACGATTGTTAACTCTCACTTCCGGTATCTTCTTCAACTGGTGTTGTGTTATGTGCAAAAACGCAAGTTTTTGGCTAAAAATAGTTTAGTAAATAGCAAAAGGGTGATACTTATTTATTTAAAAAGGTTTTTAATAAATATTATTTAGATTAGCCCTGAATAATGAGTACAGAACATATTGCATACTCTTCAAGTGATGAAGAAATTGACTCAGAAGATAGTCAGGAGCCTGGGCCCAGGAAACAGAATCAGCGAATCGAAAGGAAACGAAAACGAAATAGGGGCACATCATATTTGAATACAAGTGGCAATTTGTAAGAAGTAAACTCTAAGTAGGTTATTTTACGACCCTTTATCAACATCTCAGGTTATTTAGCGTCTGAATGAGATGAAGGTAATAATGCCGGTGAAATGAGTCCGGGTCCAGCATCGCAAGTTACCCAGCATTTGCTCGTATTGGGTTGAGGGAAAACCCCGGAAAAACCTCAACCAGGTAACTTGCCCCGACCGGGAATCGAACCCGGGCTACCTGATTTCGCGGCCAGACGTGCTGACCGTTACTCCACAGGTGTGGACTAAGAAGTAAATCTTTTCAACTTGTTAGTAAGTGTTGTCCTAAGAAATGTTTTGAAAGAGTTTATAACCAGGTCGATCATTTTAATTGTTTCTATGATTGTGGTAAAAATGTTTATTTAACTGGTTGTATGACATCACAGCCTATAAAACGGGCTACAGTCGATGCAGACAAAAACAGAGCACTTTCCTGGGTATGTTTTGTTAAATCTAGTGGACAAACAGTTGTAACATGCCAAAAGTTTGTGTTGCATCTCTATAAAATATCAAGAAAGAAGATACGTGTGATTCAAAAAAGGGCTTTAGAGGGCAATTCGATCAAGGACATGGGAGGTCGTCACAACAACCCTCCAAATATGGTTCAAAGCAGTGTTTGAGATTTAGCAAAAGAACACCTGGAATCACTACAACACAAAACATCTCATTAATCAAGGGAGAAATCAAGTAAGAAATATTTTGAAAATCCTAACCTAAACATTAAAATCTTATTTGAACTTTTCAAAACTTATATACTGGATTAACGCTGAAAACTGGCCACAAGTTCTACTTCAACGTTTTCAAGACCTGTAAATTTTCATTCAAAACTCCAAGAACGGACGTTTGTAACTTTTGTACAGAGTGTTTAATGAAATTAAAAAGCAATCCAAATGATCCGTGTAAAATAATTTATGCTTTGCATCAAAGGAAGATTGAAGCGTACAAGAAAATAAAGAAACGATACATTGGGAATTGTCAGGAAGCTGGGAGCACGGTTTTAGTGTTGGAATTCGACTACGCTCAAAACCTCCCTCTGCCAAAACTCAGCGTAACTTCACAGTTTTATAAGAGGCTACTCTGGCTATATATTTTCAACGTGCACTGCCATAATGATGGTAAAAGCAGTTTTTATTACTTTTTAGAAACTAAGGGTAAAATCAAGTGCATGTTCTTTCGTTAATAATTTCTTGATGTGCAAAACAAAGGACGAGGGGTACAAACCAACTGAAATAGTTTTGTTTTCTGTTGCAACAGGAGGTCAGAACAGAAATAGTGCTTTTATTGCTTTGTGTTCATGGATTCCTATGTTCTTCATGTATTCCCTGTAAGGGGACTCTCCTACAACCAGTGCGATCGCAACTTTGGACTCTACACTCAAAAGTTGAATAGGATTGAAAATGTGTACAGTGCATCACAATACATAGACATTTTTAAGAAATGCAGGCAAAATCTATTTCCATTTAATGTTGTAGATGGTTCCAAAATAATAAGAAACTGGAGTGAGGGCCTCAGTGCAGCTTTTTGTAGACTTAAACCAAGATCAGAATCAACCCCTTTTAGACTTCAGTCATATTGCAGACTATCTAATACATCACTGGGCACAGTTTCGGGTTCTCCTAATTATACTAGTTACTATGCAGCATTCAAATTTTCGAAAAAGAAATCCCTTCCTGATAACTTGCAACTACTACCACGTGAAGCTACTGGTGTTAAGATAGCAAAAGAAAAAGATATTCGAAGTTTGTTTCACTTCCTAGATGAATCATCTCGAATGTGGTATGAAAAAGTCCTTACAAAGGCTCAACAAAATGATGACGAGGAACAAGAAGAAGAAGAAGAAGAAGAATGCAATGAAGATATTTAGGCAAGTGAAGAAAGAGAAATGAATGTTAGACTACTATTTTTATAAAGCTGTGAACATTAATAACATAATATGAGTAATAACATTTGTTTACATTTTTTATTAATATGTAGCCTAAATTAACTTTTTAAAATTCAATACACAATCTTTCAAGATGAACAGTTTATAATTTTGTTCTTGCTTATTATTTTTAAATGTTAAGACAGAATACAACCAAATATATTTATCATTACCATAATATGTAATCAGTCTGTAGGACTTTTGAACGCAAAAAGGGCCCTTGAAGTGTTATTATTAAATTCATCTTTCACACACTTATAATGATGTTAACATCCAAATTAAAGTGCAATCCTGCCAAAAATGGCCAAAAGAACTAAAAAATATATTAATGTTACTATGGAGCGTGCCACAACATTTCTATGGTAACTTGACAACTTTGAAGGTCATTATCTCAAAACTGCTTTTTGTGGGTTGGGCCCTTATTGCATTCAATTCCTCAATTTATACTTACATTATTTTTCATGTAATTTGCTCCTCTTAGAGAATTTCTATTGCGGTCCTGTGGATATACTGCTTCATGAAAAGAAAGTAGCTCATTTTTGCTCTGGATTTAATTAGTTATAGAAAAATTTGCATTATTTTCATTGAAAATTCACAGGGATTTATTATTATTTTGCATAAAATAATGTACTAGTGGATACCTAACCTCAAACATTATATGAATCCACTCTTAGTTGAAAACTTCAAATTTTGGAGATAGTGAATTTGGGAAAGAAAGCTCACAATGTGTATGTTAATGCAGGTGATGGTTGGATCCAACCAGTCAGAAGCAGTATGCTCATTGTGTCAACTTTTACATTCAGTTATTATCGAGGGACTCTATGATTTTATTGTTCTTGTACTTTTTCCACTGTTGACATAGGCCTACAGCCATTTCTTCTTTTGTACATTCTCTTCTTTTTACCTTTTAGTTCGCAGTTGCCTTGGCGCTCTCTTGTAATTTTTGTTCTTTTACTCGCCTGTAGTTATCAGTCGTGGAGGAAATGTTGTGAGCTAATCATATTAGTCACTAGCAATGGAGAAAATCTAAGCTGCGCTTGTCACTACCATCCAGTGTCTGCCTGTGGACGGAATGTTGAAGCAATGCTTACACAAATAGGATTAAAATTTTTCTGTTGCTTCAGTTTTACTAAGATAATCAATTGAGAAAAAATCGGAAATAATTTCACAGCACAGAAAAATTGTTACCGTACGTTTGCTATAAGTTTAAAGCCTTGCCTACATGTCATCTGGTTCTGTTTCCACACGGAAGTGGAAAAGATGCGCAACTGTTGCAAGTATGACACTATTCAAATATTAGCTGATCATTTGTCTGCAAATAACTGTTGCAAGTATGACACTATTCAAAATATTAGCTGATCATTTGTCTGCAAACAACTATTGCAAACGTATGACTGACACTTTCAAAATATTAGCTGATCATTTGTCTGCAAACAACTATTGCAAACGTATGACTGACACTATTCAAAATATTAGCTGATCATTTGTCTGCAAACAACTATTGCAAACGTATGACACTATTCAAAATATTAGCTGATCATTTGTCTGCAAACAACTATTGCAAACGTATGACTGACACTATTCAAAATATTAGCTGATCATTTGTCTGCAAACAACTATTGCAAACGTATGACTGACACTATTCAAAATATTAGCTGATCATTTGTCTGCAAACAACTATTGCAAACGTATGACACTATTCAAAATATTAGCTGATCATTTGTCTAGAAACAACTGTTGCAAGAATGACACTATTCAAAATATTAGCTGATCATTTGTGTCAATAAAATTAATGAGGTCAGAATTAAATGCTGCCTATTGCTAAGAAAAAGGTGAAGTAATAAAAAATATAGCAACAAATTCTTTGGGCTTGATATTTGAACTATAATTCATTGCCGTCAATAACTTGTATAAAAAGAATTAATTCAATTTTATGTGTATAAGTGACGTCACGTTCTCTAGAGCATACACTTAAAATCCAATAAAGTTGATAACAAAATTCTTTCAAAATTTTAATACAGGAAAACATAATAAATTAACATGGAGGTACAAAAAGTAAAGTGTGCTATTTCTTATTAAAGTACATTCCTCGCCTAATAATGAAGCCTTTCAGCGCGTAACAAGATTTTTATTATGGGAAATCTATATTTCCTGAGCTTTTCCTCGCACTGGCACCAGAGTCTCAAAGCGCTCGTCTGCCAACAATATCAAAATCATATGTATGGTCCAGCAGTGTGGATCAAAACATCAAAGGGAAGAGTGTGCACATATCCCCACCCACCCTCTTGGTAAAAAACACTCCCCCTATTCAATAAAATAAACCACGGCACGCGCTTCCACCCCACCCCACCCCTCATCACGTATACTGTCAACCACCCCTCAGGAACATATTGCAGTTCTGTGACTTGGTAGTAACCAAGGCACGGCATACAATATGCTGGAAGGCGGCACCTGTGACATCACTGAAAAAGAAGAGTGGGGGAAGTAAGAGGGGTGGTCCGGCATCACACGCGTGATGTCCACAAAGAGACTCGACCTTTTTTAAACGTCCCGACATCGAGCACAGAGGCTGTTTTAGATGGCATAGGACAGGGGTTGGGAAGGGGATGGGGGTTCGAACTTTGTACCCTCACACCGCAACACGTATCCACTATTCAGAAGCCCTTTGTGTCCCGATGCTGGTAAAATATATGGACTCTCATACACGTGTGGTCTGACTCCGAAATGACATGCCAAATAATGTATTAATATATTCCAGGCGCAGCAGTGCCAGCGGTATTTATATCCATTTATTATCCATTACAGTGCTACCTCCCCCTCCCCTCCCTCCCTCTTTCTTTTTTTTATCGTAATAAAATTAATAGTTTTGAAGCCTGAATTTTATTCAAGTTGCAGCTGAAGCAGAGGAGGGAGCGGCGTCTCATGTAAAAGGCATGAGCAACGAGGAGAGAGCCATTAATGAGGCCTTAAATAAATAAACTAAAATCTTGAAACGACGAACGGGAGAACATTTGCAATAGGAGGAGAACGAAATGCAAATTTAATGCTGCAGCAACTTGGACGGAGAGTTAGCGCTCATCTTCAAATCTTGAAGGAGGGTTCAAATGTTATGAGTGAAGTGCACAGGTACTCCTTGTTAATGACTTTATAAATATATATGATGCACGGCGACCTCAGGAATTCAGCTATTTACACTGAAAATGATTTTTAAGTGCAGGAACGCGTATTCGTCTCCTCATGCATTTTAAGAATGTTTCAATCATTAAAGAAACACATTATTATTATTATTATTATTATTATTATTATTACCAATTATCATCTTTATTATTATCATTATTATTATCATCACTACCAATTATCATCTTTATTATTATTATTATTATTATTATTATTATTATTATTATTATTATTATTATCACTACGAATTATCATCTTTATTATTATTATTATTATTATTATTATTATCACTACCAATTATCATATTTATTATTATCATTATTATTATCATCACTACCAATTATCATATTTATTATTATCATTATTATTATCATCACTACCAATTATCATCTTTATTATTATCATTATTATTATCATCACTACCAATTATCATCTTTATTATTATTATTATTATTATTATTATTATTATTATTATTATTATTATGATCACTACCAATTATCATCTTTATTCTTATCATTATTATTATTATCATCACTACCAATTATCACCTTTATTATTATTATTATTATTATTATTATCACTACCAATTATCATCTTTATTATTATTATTATTATTATTATTATCACTACCAATTATCACCTTTATTATTATTATTATTATTATTATTATTATTACTACCACCAATTATCATCTTTATTATTATTGCTATTATTATTATTACCACTACCAATTATCATATTTATTATTATCATTATTATTATTATTATTATTATTATTATTATTATTATTATTATTATTATTATTATTATTATTACTATTCTAATTTTTCACGGTAGGGGCCGCTGATATGCTCCCCATTTTCCAATCCTTGTCCTCACTCACTTTGCTTCCGTCGGTCTCGTTTGACGAGCTGTTAGTGCCAATCGACGGATCCTTACAGTCGGGCACGCTTTGCTGCCTTTAAATGCGATAATTTTCCCATGTCCGACAGGTGGTCTGGGTAGAATTCGTGAACCCAGTGCTGCAGGTCCTGTCCGCATATGACTACTCTGATGAGCCCCAAGCCCTCCATAAATCAGCATCGGAAACCTATACTAGCCCAAGACTTCACCCCAGCCTGTTTTTTACTATTGCGTATGGTAGATGAAATGAGGAGGATTATTGGCGGAATTATAGAGGAAAATGGGAGTTCCCCGAGGAAAACCCTCTGCAGCGTCTGTTTTGTCCACCACAAATTCCATCACGACCTGGCCGGGGATCGAACCATCCGCCTGGATGGAAGGCCAGAGCACTAGCACTATAGTCGCAGGCGCGGCGATCTCTTTCTTGAACCCTGGGTTGCTCGCACTGCTGAGAGACCCACATTCTGTTTTAATGCTTTCTTTCATGTCTTCCTTTGTATTTGGACACACCTGGCAGACGATTTATTTAATTCGCCTCCATAGAAAGAAGTAATTTGGAGAAGTCAGAATATCGGGACGGCCAAACTACCGGTCCTCCTCGTCCAATTCACCGTCAGAGGAATAACTGGTCACCAAGTTTTACGTTTACGTAGATGGAACATTCGAAGAGATTCTAACGATATTTGATCTGGACATTTGCCATAGATTGTGTCTAAATTATTTACTTATTTATCTCATGAGGATGTAAATTTAAAATTTAAACTAGTCTCGCAAAACACGCAAAAGTACTAATAGTGCTGCGATAGCAATTACATGAACGTTTCTTAATTTTGTGTTTTGAATTTGTTCTTTTGCTTAGTTTATTTCGGTAGTTTCCATGAGAACGTCGGTTGTAGGCCTATATTGTATGGAGTTTAATAGTGTATTATTATTATTATTATTATTATTATTATTATTATTATTATTATTATTATTATTATTAAACTATCTCCCTAAAATTTAACTATTCTCTCAGTAATGTCGTAATTACTAGGACAGATTGTATTAGAGATCTTGGTGTCCTACTTGATTCAAAATTATATTTCCATGATCATGTGCAATATATTTATACCCATTCGTTAAGAATGCTTGGTCTAATTAGGTCTATAACTTATTCTTTTTCCACTCCTATGTGTTTATTAATTTTATACTATACGTTGGTTAGATCCAAGCTTGAATATGCATCTGTTGTATGGAACTCCATTACTTCCACTGACTCGGCTAAATTGGAGAATATTCAAAGAAAATTTATTTCCTTGTGTTCTTATAGATTTTTACCAAATTCCGATTATAACTATGAGATTAAATGCAATTATTTCAATTGCGGTAGTTTGTTCACCAGACGTCAGAATCTTGATTATTTATTTTTTTGTAAAATCATTAAGGGTGATATTGATTGTGAATCTTTCATAAACAATATAATATAAACGTATTCCTGCTAATGGTTTAAGATTTCATAAATTGTTTTATAATAAGAATCCTAAATCTCTCTCTCCGGTCTGCAGATGCATTAAATATGCTAATTTGCATGTTTTCAACTTGGATCCATTAAATGTGTAGTATATCTTTCAGTTTTTAACTCACTGATCAATTTTATAATTATTTGTCCATTTTATTTCTTGCATTTGGTCAATTGATTAATGTAGACTATCCCATTGTTTCAATTATCTCATTGTACTAATTTTATAATTTTATAATTATTATTTGATCAATGATTGATGTAGACTATTATATTGTTTGTATTTAATCTCATTGCCATTTTCTATCATTCATTCTCATCATCATTTGTTGTTTTGTTCTGTTTTGTATCGTGCTAAACTGTAATTGGCCTTGTGCTGTTGTTTTTTGCACGTTAATATTCTAAATAAATAAATAAATAAATAAATAAATAAATAAATAAATTATTACGTCGCATGGCCTATACCAAAACTTCAGTTCATATTTCATCAGTTTGATTCAGAGTGAGGTTTTCTTCTACAACACTTTTTCAAAATATAATTGTTTTTAAAACTCTTCCGTGTTCTGGCAGTATTCATAGTAGCTTCAGTTACTATCAATGTACAGTAATTTACTGTCAGTGAATCCGCATTCAGTTCTCGGCAGCAAAATTGATAATCAACTTCCTTGCTCAGAAATTGTGCGCATGTCTTGATCAAAGCATTGCACTAAGTGAATCCAAAAAATTTTTACAGGAACGAGGTCGCAGAGTCCATTGTAGTTGCTGATTTATTAATTATTTTATAGACTATATTAAATTACCTACTAAATTTTAGGGGTTGATTGGTTGATTGTTTGGTTGATTGATTGATTGATTCATTCATTCATTGATGACGAAATGGAAGTTTTGAGCACTTATTTTTCAGACTAGAGCACGAAAATGCATTAAATTATGTATTAAAATTGAACAAATAAACTCTCTACATTTAGTCTAGCAACTTGTAACACGGTTGTCTATATAATAGTATAAAATAATATATTGAGCTCAAGGCACGATGGGGACGATATTGATTGAAATAATATTGAAGAATGTAGATAGTTTTGCAGTCAGCGCGATTGTTTCTATCAGAAAACTTGCTGGTGGTACTTCTTGTTGACTTGCCACGTTATGGACTTCTTCTTCAGCTCAGTGCATTTTCTTCTACATTGAACATGATTGAAAATTTCCTGCTAGCGCCCATCCGAAATAGATCTCTATGATCTTAAGTAAATGGAACTTCAGTGTAGCACATTTATGCCAGGGAGTAGTCTCTACCTACCTGTCGTAGTCCAGACGGCAGTAGAGCTTGGAGTCGCGCGTGAAGCAGGTGTGGGCGAGCCGCGCGCCGCACACGCAGCACTGCAGGCAGCGCTCGTGGTAGGACACGTCAACCACGCGCATGATGTAGCGGTCGCAGATGGGGCGGCAGCACACGCCGCACAACGCCACTGCTACCTTCCGCTCCTCCGCCATCACCTGACGAGACAGTAATAATAATAATAATAATAATAATAATAATAATAATAATAATAATAATAATAATAATAACACAGGGTGATTCACGAGGAAAGGGCAAACATTTAGGATACGATATTTTTATTTTATTTTATTGGGTAATTTCGACGCTGTATCAACATCTAGGTTTTCATTTTGTATGATTCTCCGATAAGCAAGTTGTAATATAATAATATTAAATTGGGATAACCGTCTATACTTATCTAGTTTATATTGGATTTAAACATTAACGTTTTCGGCACTTATGTGCCATTTTAAAATGTATGGAATTGCCTTATTACATGATCAAATAGATACACATTATGTGTGTGAAATATATACACTGTATTGCACGTATTAAAATGTTAAAATTCTGTTTGTTATTTTAATACGTGCAATAAAGAGCAACTTAAAAACATTTTAAAAAATTATAGGAACTACATGTGAAAACAACTTCAAGATAACCATATTGTTACATAAAACAAGGGACTTTTATTATAGATATAGCAATTAGTATAGATTTTAATTATTAGTTAACAAGTAAGTGTTTTAATTTATATATATTATTTCGCAAACGATGGCAGATCATCAAAGGTACATACTATATATTTCATACTATATATATAAGTGCCGAAAACGTTAATGTTTAAATCCAGTATAAACTAGATAAGTATAGACGGTTATCGCAATTTAATATTATTATATAACATCTAGGTTATTTAGCGTCTGAATGAAATGAAGGTGATAGTGCCGGTAAAATGAATCCGGGGTCCAGCACCGAAAGTTACCCAGCATTTGCTCGTATTGGGTTGAGGGAAAACCCCGGAAAAAACCTCAACCAGGTAACTTGCCCCGACCGGGATTCGAACCCGGGCCACCTAATTTCGCTGCCAGATGCGCTGATCGTTACTCCACAGGTGTGAACCGGATACGATATCTTAGGCCATTTTGAGTGAAAAAGTTCATATGAACATAGGTCCGTTTTCGGACGATGGCGGAGCTAGATGCATTTTTTTTGGTAAAACGTCTCGCCCCAATGTGAATCAGACGTTACCATATGCTGCTGACGTGAGATAAGGTCGCCCACCGATCGCAATGAATGACGTAACATTGGAATCTGCATTGTGAACGATGTAGATAAGAGAAAGAAACCGGGTGGTGGGGCATTACAATGTCCAATCGCCTGATCTTGTCTGATGTAATGACACAGAACCTGCAGATAACACAAATAGCCTACACTATCATCAATTCACAGCAGTTCAGTCAACTACCTCAGTACAGTAGTTACACAGGTTCAGTTATCGGAAGTGTTAAGTTGTGTTTTTCAAGATGCCTTATAAATTTTCGACTACAGAATACGCCGATATTGTGTATGTTTATGGTTTGTGCGATGGAAGTTCCTTGCGTGCCGTCGCTGAATATGAACGACCCTTTCCGAACAGAAGGGTACCATATCGAAGAGTACTTACTGTCTATGCGGTTGGATGAAAAACTTGGTATAGGAAAGGAAGGGAGAAACGAGAGAGGCGCTAATCGGCCGTATTTTGGATGCGGCATAAAGAACAGTTACGTGCAACTCTACCGCGCGATGAGCGCGATTCACGCCCGAGCGCAACAGTGCATTGAGCAGAAGGAGGTAGCTTTAAAAATGTGCGAAAACATCGACCTCGACGTCTAGAATATTAGGTATGTATGCATACGTGAATATAAACTTTAAATTTGTCCGTTATCTGTCTCTAAATGCGGTTAGTAAAATGGAATCTTAGAAGATTTTGTGAAATCAAAGAGCCATATCTCCGTAACAGTTCGAAAACGGACCTATATTCATATCAACTTTATGCTCGACCATGCCGAAATGTAGTAATTATACACCTGGTAACAGCTCTTTAATGGACCTCATTAAAGTATAACTATTCATTAAAGTTCTGGTGTTCCACCAATCAGAAAATACCATTGTAGCAATATGAAAGCGCAAGTATCGATTATTCTTGGATATGCAATCAAAAGACAACAATAAATCAATAAATTACCTAATTCAATTTTAAGGTTATATCAAGATTTATGTGTATTTTATTCTCTAGATCATATCAAGGTCAATGTCGACATTTGTTTCTCGGAAAAAAAAATCAATACTTTCGCGTCTGCGCATATCTCACAATTTACGAGGTATTGCACAAGGTCAGTTCGGCTCCTCAGTCAGATAAAATTAACATGAATACTTATAATAATTTCAAGTTAGAAATATGGTAGAGCATAAAAAGTCGTATGAAACTTGACTTGCGCTCGTTTCATAAACATACTCGCGTCTTAATTACTACCATTATAGGCTCGTTGCATAATGTACTATTTTGACTCAGAATGACTTCAGATTTCACATCCTAAATTTTTTACCTTACCTCGTGAATCACCATGTATAGAAGGCAATAATAGTAATAAGAGATAAATATTGGAATTGTAACAGTAATAATAATAAAGCCTTAAGTAAGTAATAATATTTATTTATTTGTTTACTCATTTATTTATTTATTTATTTAATGTGCTGTACAACAGACAGGGGCCAATAACAGTTCAGCACAAGCCAATTCATTACAAAAACATTAACAATAATATAAATTACAATAAAAGTACATTGGAATAATAAATTTAAAATAATGACAAAAATGATAATTGAAAATGAAAGGATGAAATCATAGTTGAGTTTAAAAGAAGTACTTATAAGTTAGGTCACTTTTGCTTATAGTAGGCGTTATTACAGCGTAGTTTTTATTTATAGACCTTGGTTTATTGCATTTATAATTAGAATTAAATTTACGTTTATTTTATTCTTTTTATTGCTGTAATTACTGTAAATTTTATTAATATAATTATTGTAATGTTATTATTGTACATTATATGTCACTTCCACCGGGTGTATACCCAATTGTAGTGTTAATAAATACATACTCTTAACGGCTAAAAGAATGGGCCGACTCTTGATCGATAGAAATACTAAGTTCTATCGCGCGGTTCACTAGTATAAACGCAATGCAAGGCTGTGGTGTCTATTCATTGAAAGTCATCCGTCTACAATGTAATCACCATTACGAGTTGTGTGTGGCCCAGTGGTAAGGTATCAGACTTCCGTACCAGAGGTTGGAAGTTTGCTGCCGGTAGGGTAAAATTATTATTATTATTTTTTGTTTTAGTTTGTAATTAATTTACTAGTTTAAATATGAAATGGCATTTGTTCATAAACTTCGTTATGCCTGCCTTGTAAAAATATTATTGCCCATCACCTGTGGGCTGTTAAGAGGCGAGACCTGGTCTGTATAAACAAAAAATACTTGTTTCATTCCTAAAAACTCGGACGCATATCAAACATAAATAAATAATAATTAAATAAACAAAAAAGCAATTTTTTTAATATACTAACAAAAAAGGCCTGTTGTAGGGACTAGTATCTCGTCCACAATCCACCTGCGTCAACAATTCGCCTCATTCTGCGTGGCATGGAGTCCACAAGATTAAGGAATAGGTCTAAATTCATGGCCACCTCCTCCCACGCATCTAGAACTCCGTCCCACAATTCGTTAGCTGTCAGCACGAGTGGTTGTTTTGCCCAATTTGAGCGTAGGATCCGTTTGACTGTAGCCCACAAATTTTCAATCGGACTCATATCTGGTGATTTTGGAGGCCACTTGACCAGGTCAACATCAGGCCTTCTCGTAAACTATTTTGAATCCAGTTGGCACTGTGTACCGAGTGATTATTCTGCTGGAAGAAAAGTGTTCCTTCTGGATATCGTTCTCGGGCGGAACGGATGACTACATTTTCCAAAATGTGTTCGTAGACTTCTGCCGTAAACCGACCGTGAATGCGTTATAGAAGTCCTACCCCATCGCATGACATCCACCCCCAACACGCGACGCTCAAATCGATATCCGTTCTTAAATTCCTTTATCTCTTTATATAAATCTCGAATGGTTTTATCCATATTCTTACCATTTGTTTCTACCTCATCCAGTTTTTCCTTCAAGTAATCTCTCTTTTTATTCCTAAGTGTACGACTTGCTTCCCGTCTTTCACTGAAATAATTAACTCTATTCGCCTCAACTGGATCCTGTAAGAATTTCAATGTTGCCTGATTCCTTCTTTCTACTACCTTGCAACAATCTTCATCAAACCACGGCTTATTTTCTTTAGTTTCATAATAAAACCTATGCTCTGCTTAGCTGCGATTTTGATACTGTCTCTCATATTTTCCCACACGCTATTAACATCTAACTCTTTTTGAACTTCGTCAGAGCTTTCTAAAGTGGCAAACCTATTTGAAATTTCGACCTGATAATGTTGCTTGGTTTCCTCGTCCTTTAATTTCAGAATATTGAATTTACTAATGTTAACTTGTTGCTCTACTCGCTTGGCTACTGATAATCTTTCTCTTAATTCTCCAATTACTAGAATTACAGTCTGCCCCCCTGAAAGTTCCAATGTCTACTATACTAGTATGTCTTCGTTTATCTATCAAGATGTGATCTATTTCGTTGTGTGTCAATCCATCTGAGAAGTCCAAGTAAGCTATATTTATGTATATCCTTATGGGGAAATGTTGTACTTTTGACAATTAAATTTTTTGATGTCGCAAAGTTGACTAACCTAACTTCATTGCCATTACGAGTTACGTATAGGCTCTCTTTTCCAATAATAGGTTTAAAAATATCCTCCCGTCCTACTTTAGCGTTGAAATCCCCCAATAAAATTTTCATGTGATATCTAGATAACTGATCATTAGTGTGTTCCAATTCCTCATAGAAGCTATCCTTTATATGGTCGTCTTTCTCTTCTATAGGAGCGTGAGCATTTATAACTATGATATCGCACCATCTACCCTTAAGTACTAAATACGATAACCTGTCACTGATAAATTCAATCTTTTTTACTGCTCATTTTATTCTTTTATGAACAAAGAATCCTGTTCCTAATTGGTGATATTGTTTCCTTCCCCATAATGCAACAAGTAATCGCCTATTTGTGATATGCCGTTCCCATCTAACCTAACCTCTTGTACTCCCACGAAGTCTATTCTATATCTAGCTAGTTCTCTCAAAACCTTATTCCTTTGCTGTGGTCGTGCCAGAGAATCAGTCCCATTCCGAGGCTTATTGTAAGGTTTCGTAACAAGCTATTTTTTTTACGATGATGGGTTGTTAGCCCTTCGCCCGACCCCTAAGCTGAAGAACCACCTTTTATCGGCTGTCCACGACTGCTTATTCAATATATTCGCAGCTACCCTCCATGTTAGTACCTCCTAATTGGTACACCGCATTCAGTATGATGTCCTCAAGTGTAAGGCGAATGTGAGGTAACTCCTTGGCGAACCCTCGGTCTCCCCTCACTGTCACTAACTCCATCTAACACAACGTTAAATAACTTATCGTGTACATTCCTGGCATTCAAAATAATGGCGTCAGTCTTTTGCATGGTCTCCAGGAAACTTGCCAACTTTCTGAGCTGTATGTCGGGACAACAGCAAACCAGGAGATCCGAAATGAAACAGAGCGCGGGAGTGGGGGAGAAGTATTGGTAAAGTTCACAGGGACTTTGAGCTGCCCTCCTCCAAAGTGAAGTCTTCGGTTCCCGCCGTCAGATGTAGCCACCGTCAAAGCCTTTGAATCCTGTCCACGAGTTGCCTGCTACAGGCTGTGCACGGATTTTTGTGGATACTTTCACTTCGCGGCTTTGAACGGAATTAACCCTGAGCTCTACTGTTTGAGGGCAGAGAGTAGGCTTACTGGTTCTGGAACTGTACTGTTTCAATTAATTCGTGTAAAAATAAGCAGTGAAATATGAATTACAAACACTTAGATATTAAACGATAGGCCTGTATTGTGTAGTATGTGCAGTTCTGGATAGTGGCCTCTTCCACTATGTCTTCTTGGACGTCCTACTCGTCTCGTGAGCACTGTTAGCTTTACTTTTTCCTCCTTAATATCTATTAATTTTCTACAATTCAACTAAACAAATGGAGGCTTTATTAACCTGTCATTTCTAAAGTTATTAGATTTGTTCGCATTCTACATGTGCCTGCGCTCCTACAACGTAATGTTTGTTTCCGTCCTTTGATTGTTTAGAAACTTTTGAAACTTTATCAACGGATTTTCGTAACGGAATGTATAATTAGTTACCAGTATTCTGGCACTGTTAATTCTTGATTTCATTCAACTACATAGGGCTATACAGTTCGTTTGTGTGTGTCTTCTCTTGAAGATTACTTCAAATCTGGATGATAAATAATGAAGGAAAGTTCTGAATGTGTATCTGGTACATGGCTTCCTTTCAACCCTCAGCTCAGTTCTAATAAAGATTTATTTTAATATTGCCGGAAAAATTTCGTCGGAATACCAAGATTACAATCATTATATAAGATTTATCGTGATGGGCAGCATTTGATACTTCATTCAACGAAAATGAACGCAACAACTTGATAATTTGATAAAATAAAAAAATGCTACGTGTGAAACAAACACAGTGTGTAAACTTTTGCAAGTTGCTATGGTGAAAATATTGCTCAGAGAGGCAGGCATTCATTTCTTCCAAGCATTTATATTTCCCATTGTATTTTGAAATAATCGTTATAAAACGCTTCACTTTTAAGCGCAATGAATTTATAAGTTTGCATATTATATGTATCACATGCGGAGACTAAGAGGTTCCGAAATCCATCCGGAGGTAATAGACGGCCGGAGATCGAGAACGCATGAAAACTCGAGCTGTCTGCTTCCCGTGCCTCTGTACTGCACGTGGACATCTGTGCCTCTTTATAAAATGTGAATTCTTTCATCCCTACTTGCCAGTTATTTCAACACGTTTTGAATTTATAATTGCCCTATAAGGGTAAAAGCGTCCCGTAACGCCATGCGGCTCCCTTGGCCTGGTCAGCACCACGCTTCGGCCGCCTTTATTCCGAAAAGGTACAGTACTCGAATCCTCGACATAGCGTGAAGCTGAGACTTTCCACTACGACTCCATAATTATGTATTGAGAGTTTTAAGGTTAGTTGTACAGTTTAATTCACTTTTTTTATTAATTGCTTTGGTGGCAGTGACTAAATTTCTCCCGAATGTAGTCATTGTGTTCATGCTTTATAGAAATGCATGTTCAGGAAGGTCGTAATAATTAAGGAGCGGATTCCTATGTAATTAAATATCATTTTTGCGTGTGACAAAACACAATTAACAAAGTTAAAAATTCCGAACATGAAGTTTCAAGTTTAAAACCCGAATTTTATTTCACATAAAACACATATTTACACAAAAAAATTATGTAAATACATATTTTCAGGAAATCTATTATAAACACATAAATCTTTGAGTTTTTTTTTTTACTTAAATAATTTTTTTGCTACAAATTTCAAATATTTTAAAACTAAATCAATTATGTCACTCAGAAGTACGTTATGTTTTTAAGAATTCTCGGTTGCTTCGTGTTTCTAAGCGCTGTGTGGTGTATCCGTGATCCATTTTCGTAATAGTATCGCCTCAAGATCTGAGAACTGCTAGGCAGCATATCAGTGTTATTATTAGAGAATAAATTAACATGGACAAGGAGGAGAGATCTTGCAACACATAATTAGGAATGTTTGTTGTAGCTGAAGATGATTTCATTCCCGCTTTGTTTGTGAAACACAACAGATAAGAGCTTGGGTATGAACATTATTTAATTTAAACAAATCTCTCGCCTCTCACTCATGCCTATCAAGTAAGGCAATACGTCTTCTTGTGATTCCCTGTTATCGGGCTTCGTCAATCGATATCCTTCAAGATATACTGAAAGATGGTTGTTTAAAAACGATTTGGCTTTCCTATTAGCAAATCTAAGCTTTTTGTGTGACACCACAAAAAAACTCGAAACATCCAAAAACCTGTTGTCTGAAACAAGGAGGTGCGTGCCGTGGAAATTAAACTAGACTAGCTACCAGGTTCAGAAGTACAAGTACTAAGGGACAAATTCCAGAATGTGTTTGGGAAAAACAGTGGATATAAAAAAATGTGTAAAGTTGCTGAAGTATTGGAGGGTGTGCCTGTAGGTGAAATTGACGGTGTTTGTGTTTGTGACATTCCTCTCTTTAAATATGCACGCCTGATATGTGATGTGGAAAGATCGTTTTCACAGTATAAGTCGTCGTTCAGAGATAATCGGCATGCATTTGTGATGGAGAATTTGGAGATGACCTTTGTTGTTCACTGCAATTCTCGGCCAACTACTAGCACTCAAGTGTGGTTGGTGAGTACCTAGTAACATTTTTTTTTCCATACTAAGTAAGATATTTTTGTCATATTTAAAAGAAATATATATTTTTTTATTTTTAGCAAATATTTTCATACTTTTTACCACATAAAAAAATTAATATATTTAAATTTTCTAGCACATAAAAATCCGCTCCCTAGTAATAATTTCTTGTACATGACTCTTCTCGTCGCCTGTCAAATTATGAACGCCAACAACTCTGAACTGAGCAGCTATTGCTGACTCCTCTTCACCTTCAGACGTACGTAAGCAGATTTTAACTCACTACCTCGTTGCCTGCTGTAAAGATCGTTTAGAGCCAACCGTGGACTGTGGGCCTCACTCGCACACCCTTCTCACCCTCACCGCTTGATATTCGTTGAACTTCCAATGATGGGCTGACTTTGTAATCCTTTTGGTGCTTGCTGTAACCCGGGCACTATTTGCATATTCCGATCGCTCGTTCCTCCCCTGATACGGTCCCCCTTGTATCCGAGGGTAAGTTGCCCCGAATAACTTCTCCTTTCATCTTGATGCAACTGAATCCTCAATTTTCTCTGCACTGCACGATCCAGCATTAGATGCGTTTTCACGCGTTGCAACATTATCCCATACCAGATCCTACTCAGATTCACAGTACGCACCAAGAATCGAACAGTTGACACCTGTCGTTTGTGATTACGTGTTTGCAGACTACTGCCGAGAGTTCAAAATTTGTTACTATAGAAAGAATTATTGGATAACGTCACAAATCAATTCCGTAAAATCACGAATTTAGTGAAAAGTTTTCAGAAGTACTAACATGGAATTCTCCCGTTGCTAGTGAGATTTAAAAAGTCACAAGATGTAGTGCTGAGAAGGGCATTCTGCTCTTGAGCTGTGGCAAAGAATAGCAAGCCACTAGTGTCAAGGAGCAAGATATAAAATAAAATTTAACAGATCCATAAATGAGACAATTGAATTATCAGCTTGGTAAACAGTGATAATAATTATAATAATAATAATAATAATAATAATAATAATAATAATAATAATAATAATAATAATAACGATAACAATAGCCTAATAATAATAACAATAACGATAACAATAATAATTCTCGACACTTACCTGGGGTCCTTTCTTACCCCACGCCACGTTTTATTGTTAATATCTACATCCATATACTCCAAAATGTTCCAGTAACCTAGATATGCTATCCTTGGTTGTTTTAGTTTCCTTTACAATTACAATTATTATTTCATAATTATATATTGATTATTTTTCATGTTGATTGCTTGGGTTCGTGGAGGGCTCCAGCTGTAGAAGACGTCTTTATTATTCAGTTAGAATTATTTTGCAGTGACAGTGTTTTGTTGTAAACAGAGTGAACATGTACTTTGAAAAGTGAATAAATGAAACAAATACAGCATAAACTTCCATGTAGGCGTAGGCTATGGGTAAAAGGTTGTAGGTTCAAGAGTAATTATTTATATTTGTAAAATTAGGTTCTTGTTCTTTCTACCGCAGCAGGTGATGACAATAAATAATTAATACTTGATGCAATAACAATTTCCTTCTTGTGTTTATTTCAATAAAATGAAAATGTTCTCTGACAAAAAAAAAATAAAAACACAGATACAGAATAAATATTCTTTCATTAAACTAATTTAATGAATTCATTATTTAAACATAGTGAGTAACTCTGGGTGCAATAAAAACTTTGAATTTGCTTATGTATAAAAATGCATTAAGCTATAAAATATAATTATTTGCAACAAATATTCTTGGAGTCAAAAAAGATCTCAGATAAGTAGCATGAAATTCTATAGCAGTTAAGTTGCGAGGGATAATAATAATAATAATAATAATAATAATAATAATAATAATAATAATAATAGTAATAAAACAACAGTGAGGATCGGATAAATGATAAAAACAAATAAAATACGTAATCCAACATACCAGTTGGACATATCGCACTTGATAGCTGTTGATACTTCCACAGCTGCAGGAATTACTTCATCGGAGGTTTCGACATTTTTTTAAGGATCCAGACTTCGACCAGCGACCCATTGAAATATAATCGACGATATTTTCTTAATCACAGTGTAGGCGTTAAGGTGTTTCGTCCTCAAAACTAAAGATTTCAAGGTTATATTAATGTAATCGTTTACAATAAAATGCTTAACTTGAAAAGTACTTATAAATACGAGCAAACAGCACTGCATTCGTCTGCACCGAACAATGAAGAAACACGACAGTTGTGGCTAACGGCGTTAGTGTGTCGAGCTTCGCCGACGTTCTCGATGTTTTCCGTGCTGACGGGGAAGATTGCTGGATCAAAATAGGTTTAGACATTCGCTAGCCCGCGCTACGAGCGTGCTAAACTAGCCCCGGCTATCGATTGGTTAGTTGTACGGGATTCATATCATATCATATTGCTAACACTGGTTTATGAATACGAAAAACGTTAGTTCGCTGATCATCCACCGGAAGCCCGCGCTAAGAATGTCTATGAATACGGCCCATGATTTACTATTATGTGTCATTTCAGAACTGGTTAATTTGGCCCACATGGCGAGATGTCCTCTTCTGGAGACAAAAGGAACCGCTTTGTAAATACTTAAGAACTCTACTTCGAAACTACAAGCTGCCTCGGTTTAGTTATTTGAAACTATGAGATGTTTTCCTCAAGATAGCCTCATTCAATACAACTGTATTATATATTTTGTTAACTAAAGACACAAAATATATCCTGCCTACTTAGATAAATCTGACAAATGTGATAACTCATTATCACCCATATTAAACAATGGACAATGTCATCTCCCTTTCTAAAATTGGAAGAGCACCTGCTGGTGTTCCGCTGTCACGTGATTGCAAATGCTCACCGACATCAAGGACGGGACATAAGGTCGATGACATTTCGCAACCATAATTGAATTTTGAGGGAGACACATGAATTAAATAAATGAAATGATAAAGACGTAGGATCTCAAAGTTGAAATTCAAACTCTTCTTCCATGATTTATTATTTTTTGTAACTTAGAGCTTAGAAAGATTTTCGTCGAAACTTTCTATTCCTGTTTGGCACGCGACAACTCATTATTATGCTGCTTAAGACATTTGACGCGATGAGTGACGTCAGTGTCGGTTGTAAGTAGCGAAGATTTATTTTTGTCCCCTACTCTGAATCAATTAATCACGCTCGGTGTAATCCCCTCCTGAATATCCGATTACGCGGCTCTGTGGAGAGGGGGGAGGTCGCAGCTTGTTCATATAAAACACAAGAACGACTATATCAGGCGCTGAGCTTAAAACTCAATTCAGTTCCTGACTGCCCAACAACAGAAATGAGTCCCGAACTTGGCGAACAACAAGATAACTGACTGCAAGGCATGGCCGCATTTTCTTCTCTTTATTCTCTTTCCTTTTCATTCTCACCATTAATGTACTATAATATAACATAACAAAATATAATATGTTAATATAATATAATGTGATATGAGTGATATATGATATAATTCAATTTTATTAGGCCATTAATAGGCGTCGTCGCAAATACATTAAAAACATAAAATACAATTGAAAAACACACATATAATTGATACAGTAAAATTTGATTAAAAACAATGAAAACATGAAATATTTTGAAACTCTAAAAATTAACGAAACCACTTCACACTTAATGTATTACTTAATGAATGAATCCACGCGGGTCGGAGTGAGTCTGGTCGCAGAAGTGCCCGCCTAAGTGTTATGTTGCTCGGGAGTCGGCTCGAGTTCCAAAGCCGTCGTCAACAAATTGA
The DNA here is from genome assembly GCF_040183065.1 of Periplaneta americana. NCBI lineage: Eukaryota > Metazoa > Arthropoda > Insecta > Blattodea > Blattidae > Periplaneta > Periplaneta americana. The sequence goes on along the minus strand of NC_091133.1, from coordinate 137,135,112 downwards.
ACGCCCGGGAATCGAGTTCTCGCTAACTGTACTTTAATATGACATGATGTTACATGATATGATATGATATGATATGATATGATATGATATGATATGATATGATATGATATGATGTGATATGATATGATATGATATGATATGATATGATATGATATGATATGATATGATATGATATGATATGATATGATATGATATATGACATGACATGACATGACATGACATGACATGACATGACATGACATGACATGACATGACATGACATGACATGACATGACATGACATGACATGACATGACATGACATGACATGACATGATATGATATGATATGATACCTAAAACAATGTATGTAGACTATCAGGCTTAATATTAGTCTATGTTACAGGTAATATAATTAAATCGCTGCCTATTTTCTAGATTTCGCACTTGTGTCTATTATGAATTTCCGCAGTGCCTGGGAAAAGTGACACAAGTCAGTCTCCACAAACCTTTTTTGATAATTTATTGACAACTTACGGAACATCTGCTCGCTTGGAAATAGAGACATAAGTATTTCTCCCATTACAATAATTCATACAGAAAAAGTCAAAGTGGCATAAACCAGTATAAGTTAATAAATAATCAAAAAAGGTTTGTGGAAACTGACTTATGTCACTTTTCCCAGGCACTGCAGATTTGTTTTTAGTACTCGTAATTACTAAAACTTGTAAGAACTTTCATTAAATGACGATAAGAATGTTCCATAGTATCGAATTAAAATACGTAAGCAGCTTTTAAATCATCAATTGTGGGAAAAGATACCAAAAAATGTGCGGAAAGTGAACGAGTGGTAAAATATTGTAGCTAGAACTTGAAAGAAATGCAATACAAAGCCTAGAAATGACGAGAACGCGTTTCAGAACTGAAAAGGAAAAGACAGAGTTGAAGCAGAATGGAAAGATTTGTGTAGACATTATATTAAACGCAGAATCTTGAAAAGTGTGGAATCAGAGAAAACGTACACAATGCAGACGATAATGGAACACTCTAAATAATTTATCATAATTAAAATTGGAAATGTTTCTTTTGCGTTTCATTCGCTTGTAGCTTTACTTCTAAAAAGTGTTCAAGCTTACCTACGATAGTCAAATAAATCCTGCATGCTTACGATAGGATAAAATAACGCATTTGGGAAGTCTGCACACTACCACGGAATGTTATATTGGATGGTTCAATAGGCGTCCTTCAATACAATCTAATACTTGTAATAATTTTTGTTGTACTTTGCTAAGTAATGCGGTAGAATAATAAAATAATGGATATTTTGTGGCGACATTTTTGTGCGGTCAGCTCGAAAACAATTCTTGTAGTTGCAATACTCGCTATCCACGAAGAGGTGATGCAATTTGTACCTATACACACGTCTGTCTCAAGTACGGATGCATGGACGCATTTCCAATCAACCTCTTCCAGAGCATAATCATGATCTCTTCAGCTCCTTCCCGTATTCCCCGCCTTCTCTCCATTGCTTCCCCGCAACCTGTTCTTGATTTCTTTGTCCTTGTGGTTTTGCTGTTTTTTCATCCAGCTATGCTTAATCCTTTCCCACTGCTTGCTTTAACTCACAAGCTCAAATTTGATATAAATTCTGAAGTGTCTAGTTATTAAATATACTTATGATGGGGAATCGCTCTTGACGGGATCTCTGGCAGAGGTCGCGACCGCAGCTACCTAACCTCGCGTTTCCAAGTGGCGAAGGAAGAACTGGCCCCAGCGGAGGGCCGGCTATATTTCTGGAAGACTCCACTGGTTTGTGTTGCATGTGTTCTGCACTTGTGTCAACAACCAATAGACATCAGTCTGTCACTGGTGCGCCAATTCGCAGGGCTGTGTCAGTTCAAGCTACTGCTGGAGTGTTAGAATGTCTAACATGTTGCTCATGTGAATAATACAATCTGAGAAACCACAATGAAGTCCAAAAAACGTAAGCCAGTGTTTTTTTTTACTCTTCATAGGCCTAATTGTAAAATTTTAACTACAAATAAAAGTGAAAAACGTAAAATAGCGTAGCAGAATGGATATACACAAATCCAGCCAGATAAGCACCGGCGTACCTCAGTCGGCTGAGGCGTGTGGAAGCTGCGTCTGTGACTCAAATGCCAGCGCGCTGGTCTTCCATCCAGGTTCGAACTCCGGCCAGGTCGCGTTGGAACTTGTGATGGACAAAGCAGACGTTACAGAGGGTTTTTCTCGGGTACTCCCGTTTCCATAATTTCAACCTTTATCATCTGCAATATCACAGCAGGCAGTGGAACAAGCTGTAGCTTTGAAAATGAGGAACGTGGGGAATGATCTCATATTCGTGTACGCAGCACCATGGCCATACATCACTGAATGGTGTGGTAACTTAGACAGTGGGAAAGTAATTGACTTTGAGTGCACTACCATAATTGCTTCTTGGGAGGAGAACATGCCTATGTAATATAGTTTGAAGAATCGGAAAGTGAAGATTCCTTAACATTTTTCAAAGATCAGAGAGTTTTCACCAGATCAGATATTTATATTATTAGGAAGAAGGGGATTCTACTACAAAAGAAAGTACAGGGACATCATTTTATTTTTACTAACATTTCTGACATTAACCTGGCTATACCTTTGGATCAACGGTTGCTACCCCCTTCCACGACTGGAGTTCGATGATACTGGCGTAATATACAAACAAATCACTTTACTAGGTATAGGAGGGAAGGAAAGTAGTTCATCCATTTACGTAAACTAGGAAATATCGCGCTTTTGAGTTTGATCATTTTCATTAGGTTTTTGTTTAATCAGAATACAGTACAGTATTAACAATAAGTGTTTTTACTCACGAACTGAGCTATCCATGTGGACGTATTCATTATACAGTGTATATTATACTGTCTATAGCACATTAGCGTACAATATAGAGAATGAAGTTAAATTGAAAAATAATCATAATATGGATATTTAAACACATTTTTCAAAATGGTGGCGGTTCATTTCGATTCAGGCTTCAGTTCTAAGGTGTGTAATTCCAATTACCAGTTTCGTCCTTCGTACTAGTAACTCATGTTGAAATAATTCTGTACCTACTCTGTAATAGAGTACCTTAGGTACTGTAAATTCAATCTTCACTTCTGCCCGATCCGAAAAGATAAAATTACTCAGACATGCTATCTACTGTCCGTCCAAGTGGTTATGTCGCAGGATCGTAGAAAGGAGGGAAATCACGTGACAGTTAATTACTTTTATTTAAGTTATTTTAAACAGTTGTATAATATTACGTAGATGTCCAATTCCTAACAGAAATTAATGTTCTCAGAAAAGAGCTAAGACAGTCCAGCCACTAGCCTTTACAGAGAGGCGATTAGAAGCTGGTGGGGAAAACCGGAATGCGACGTAGGCAAATGGACGACAGTACCTGTGCGAAAGTGATGCAATATTGAAAGCTCTTTCGTCATTGGAAAACGCGAACATACTATAACCGTAAGGCTACTATGACTGTATATGCGGTCTTGGTTCTGTGTGGAGAACGATTGAACTTCATTAGTAGAAGGGGTGGGAGTGAAGTACATTAAAAAACTCAGGTACAATAAAAATTGAAGTAAAAATAAAATGATGTCCCTGTATAAGTTATGAAATTATTAGTTTGTTGTGGTAGTGTCCAGAAGACAATGTGGGCAAGATTAAAAAGACGAAAAGGGAATATGAAAGAAAAAAATAGCATCTAATGGAAGACAATTAATATAAACGTCGTTTTATTGATACTACTATGGACCTTTTATAAAAATATTATGGATTGGCCTTCGGTAGAAATACTGAAAAAATGTAATGTCAATTTTTACATTTGGTTATCAGAGAGATAATTCGGGAAGAATAAGGTGAACGGCAGGATTTTCTTTAGATTGAAATTCCAAGAATGGATTTGTTACCAATCCTCAACTATCAGAAACAAAGACTGCTGTGTCTTTACAACGTCGCGGCATTTGACATCGTTAAAATGACCATTTAACACATTTTGTGCAGGAACTGAAAGGTTTACTGTTTTAGAACAAAATCAACAATTGCATCAAAATATATAGCAAGATATGCCGATGAATTAAACCAGCTGCTACAGGCAATGGAAACACTTTTGTTTTTAAACTTGGATTATTTTTAGTTAGGTATTGCTTATCCCCGCGCCCTCGAATAAGCCACGCACCTCACTTTTGAAAGGCAAGCTTAAGATTTCAGCTCAAATGGGTGCGACTGTCTTTTATTTTGCGTGGTGTCCGGTAGGTTGAAATGTTATTCCTAGGTGTTTAAAACAGGTGTTAATGCGCAGGTTCTCTTCTCTGTAGCAGATATGGTCCTGAGTTTTTACTTTGCCTTCTTTTCAGAAGGCTGTCTATAGAGTTTTGTCTTTGTTTATTTTCCGTCTGTTGTCATCTGCCCAATCTACTAATCTTTGGAAGCTTAGTTACAAGTTTTCTACTTTTTCGCTGTCATGACTGTGAGCATATCATTGGCGTAAATGTAGCCTACATTGTCGTTGGGGTATGTCTATTACGTATGCTGTCGCAATATTGAAGAGGACTGGAGTAGTGGGTCGCCGTTAGTCTGGAAACGCTTGCGCCGTCGTGGACAGCAGTTAAATTGTTGTAATAATATGCGTCAGGTGATTGCCTCTTCCAATCATGTTTCCCAATTTCTTGATTAACTTTGGTCTGCCAATCACATCGAACGCCTTGCTGTAGTCGACGAACACTGTATATGCTTCCTTTTCGGTTCCCATAGGGCGTCTTTAAATCCTCTAGTCAGTTGACGACTGCCTGGACGGTTGTTCTTCCTTTTCTAAAGCCAAATTATTCTGTGGGATTTTGGTTTCTGTTTCTTGTGAGACTCTGTGATGATTTCTCTGAATAGCTTTCTAATGCAGTCCCCCGCTACGAATCTGCTGCGGAGGCGTTTCCTTTTCCCCTTGTACAGATTTCTAATGTTTTAATTTCTTCAGTCCTCTGATATTTAATTTACAGTTCGTTTTTGTTCAGATAAGTCTAGTAATATAGTACAAAATATATATATATGATCAATCATAAGACATATCTCTTTGCAAATGTTTATTTTCTATGAATGTATTAAATATATATTAACGTTTTCGCCTTGTTTGGCATCATCAGATATAATAAAATACGTGATCTGAAACTTGAATAAATTGATAAACAAACAGTATAATATACATGATAAATGAATCTTCATGATTTTTATGTATGGAACTATATATAAGGTTGTTATAATTGATTTTAATATAAATGCAAGTTTGAAAGAATTGAAAGTAATTGTATATACATATAACTCATGTTACACGTATACACACAAATTAAATAGTGAGCAATTAATTATGCGAGTATCGGCGGTGTTAAAAACATCAATTAAAATTTGATTATGAATAAAATGAAGAAATCATAGATTTAAAATTTGCAATGGGTAAAATGTGTTAAAGTATTATATCATTAGTGTAATACTATGTTACAAATCTTGTGTTTTAAGTTGACAATTAATCATTATCAAGAACATATGCTTGTGGTTTCTGCTGTGACGTGGTATGTGTACGCTTAGATTTGGACATGAATATTCTATTTGATAGTTGTCGTTGGTGGTTTGTTGTGCGTAGTCATAATTACCAGGAACTATGTATACGGAGATACTTCGTGTGTGTACGCTTAGAATATTCACGTCCAAATCTTCTGATATTTGTTCCATCTCTAGACATTTGTTAAAAATTCGATCCATATTTCTTTAAGTGCATCTCCTGATTGTTTCAGATGTTCGTATAGATGAAATCTTGTCCGGGGACTTTTCTGCTTTTCAGGTCTTGTGACTCCTTGTATTGTTATTTTAGGGAAGTGGTCGATTGTGCTGCTGTTCTCTGTTAGGTTCTTTTTCCAGTTTCCTCTGATTAAGGATCCGAGCGAAGTATTGTTTCCAGGAATCTATTTGTAGAGCGGATGTGAACGTCGGTTCCTTGGTTTCAGCACGGCCTCCTCTATTAGGCGCCTGGTTTCCTCCTCCAGGTGTGTCTCCCTCTTTCTCTTCAGGAGATTCTTGTATTTCCTTCTGCCGTTGGTACTTGATACCCTTGCCTGATGAAGGAACCTCAAGGCTGCTACTCGCTCTTGGTGACGTTCTGCATCTGCTGCGATTTGCTCTCGAGGCATGGTGTTGATTGAGCCGACTGAATCATGGGTTTTATTCTGTGAGCTGCTTCTTCTTCTACGTCTGATTTCTGATGCCTGGTAATTCTTGTAAATTGTCCTGGACTGTCTCTTCGTTTAGATTTTATCTGTCCCCATTCAAATTAACCGTCGAGCGGCAGGAAAATCTGCAATTCGCATACCAACTTAGCTCTTCGGACTTCATGGCATGGAAGTGTGAATGTTAAATTCAAGTTTTATTTGTAAAATATCATTTTTTCAACTTGAAACAAAAGTACAATTGGGTTCAAGAAGAATGGGCCAACTCTTGGTAGTTTAAATGTGAAGTTTTTAAGTCAGGTTCACACGAGTAAACTCATTGCGTTCGAAGGCAATGCTGTGATGTTTGTTCCGGTTGATTCTTTCATAGTGGTCCGTCTACAATGCAGCAAATGGAACGAAGTTCTGTAGCGTAGGGGTAAGGTTTCTGACTTCGGAACCAGAGATTGTAAGTTCGCTTCCTGGTAGGATTATTTTTTCTTATTTATAATTTTATATTTTTAATGACAACTGTTAGTGGAATTTATTAATAAACTTGGTTATGCAAGTCTTGCAAACATATTACAGCTCATCATTCGTAAGCTTTTATTAGGCTCGACCTAGCCTGTGTACCAAATTAAAAGTTTATTTGCTTTCTCGAAAATCAGAAGCAAATCAAATATAAGTAAACAAAATTTATAGTCAGTTTCATATGTACATTAAAACACCTTTATAATAATAATAATAATAATAATAATAATAATAATCTATACAAATAATAAATCTGTAGCCGAAATTTTTCTGGTAATTTTCGATTTTCCAAAAATAATTGCTCCTAACGTATATAATTAACCATCCTCAAACCGAAAATAGCTTTTTTGAAATTTTTGTTTGTATGTCTGTCTGTCTGTATGTATGTTTGTTACCTTTTCACGCGATAATGGCTGAAAGGATTTCGATGAAAATTGGAATATAAATTAAGTTCGTTGTAACTTAGATTTTAGGCTATATGGCATTCAAAATACATTATTTAAAAGAGGGGTTATAAGGGGTCCTGAATTAAATAAATCTAAATATCTCGCTTATTATTGATTTTTGTGAAAAATGTTACACAACAAACGTTTCTTTAAAAATAATTTGCGATAAGTTTTATTTCTTGAAAAATTTTGATAGGACTGATATTTAATGAGATAAATGAGTTTTAAAATTAAAATAACTGCCATCTAAGGCCGTGTAATGAATTAAAAAACAAATGACTTCGTCTATAAGGGGCCTTGGAAGCACCAATCGAAAGCTATGAAAGATAGCCTACAGAGAATGTTTCTGTGTTTGTATGAAGTAATATCGGAAGCTAAATTAACCGATTTGTATAATTAATTATTATTTCACCACTGGAAAGTGTAGTTTCTCTAGATGGACATAATGCTATAATGTTATTACAGAAACTTCTGATATAATATAATATAATATAATATAATATAATATAATATAATATAATATAATATAATATAATATAATATAATATGTAATATTATATAATATAATTTAAGTTATTTGAAGGGTTTAGTACCATAGTGGGCCAAGCGCCATTTACTGAATACTTAGAAAACAAGGGTTAAAATTAAGTTATTACCATAATTTAATGGAAACCTATAACAAGTAAAATAAAATATACACATTAAATCTAAATGATGTCAATATTCATTAAACTATGGTTGCATGTAATAAAAATTAAGAAACATGTTAAAGGAATTGACATTGCACCAAATGAGTGTCTCTGGACCAAAATGATCGCATTTTAATTATTTGGATGCAATTTAAATTAAGTAACATATTAAACGATTTATCCTTCTATCAAACACGAATGTTCCCTGGATAAAATGTCCTATTTTAATTATGTAATTACTTTATATTTATTTGTAACGGGTGCAGCGGAGCGCACGGGTACGGCTAGTAATAATAATAATATCGCTAGAGAACACAATAATCTTGAAAAAAGTCAAAATTGTAAAAAAAGAATCTCCACAATTTAATGCCATAAACCATTCCAAAATATCTGCATATGCATATAAAACGTGTTTTTTTTATGAACAACTTTCTAATTTATCACTAATAACAAAAAATCTTGCTTCTGCTAATGAGGATTATAGGAATATACAAAACAGAAGAAAAATGAGTGTACATTATGTGCTAATCAAATTAACTCTTAAATACAGCAGCTATACGGTTATTCAGTCATATCAGTTCTTAAACATCGAAGCGTTAGTCACTTCTTTTCTTCTCAATTCAACATGTCCTTTGCTCTCACCTTTCTTACTATAATTAAATTTCATGCACGCGATAGCCCCACAATCTCGTCATACGAAGTAAACAGAACTTACTTGAACTTCCAAAAAAGTGAAACAACGTACACTAGATTGAGCAAGGCTGCAGTATCCTAGCAATCAATACGAATTCTCTGTTTACTGCTAACACACAAACCAACTTTGCATTTTAGATGTTGACTGTTGGTATTTTGATATTATAAATATGTGTAATATGGGCTACTATGCTCCCTCCTTTTCGTCATAGTCTTTGCGTTTGCTCGTCAGACAGTTTGCATACAATAGGCCTACAAGTTAGTTTGTACGGCTTGCATTATAATAAAAAGTTTATTTAGACGTGGAAAAAATACTTAATGAAGAGAATTAAGTTCCTTCCTTATTCATTTATAGGCGTATTTTACTGTAACCATCCCCACCACATCGTCACGTAACATTTACGTAAAATCAGTCATAGAGCTGACATTGAAAATATAACCTGAATACGGAGGCAGTTTACGATAGTCCACTGATCGTTCCCTCTCACCGTTTTATCTTACATTCGCTCCTCTCTCTTAAAATCGCCGTGCAATCCAGGCAACTTGTCTTACATCAGTAACTGCCACGTAGTCTAGCGGAGTTCACCAGGCGTCCCGAGTGTGAACTATGGTAATGAACAAATTTCGTGCAATGTTCATATTACACTGTTATCAATCCTTTCCAACAACTGTTGTGGCTCTTTTTGATAATGTATTGAAGATCACCATGTGGTCTAATTATTTTTGTACCTTGATGCCAGCATACGAACTGCAACTTTCAATGCAATATTCATTTTACGCGATTATCAACCTGTACCAACAACTTTCATCTCTTTTTTTTTTTTTTTAATATTCAAGATGAGAGGGTTCTTGAAATTAATATAAATGTTGTCATATTCTGAGAATATGACAACATTTATCAATTTTCGAAACGGTGATACATAAGATTAACTATCGATTCTAAATTTGGCATGTGTGACTCCTAGAAAGTGATCTATACTTACCAAATTGCACATATTGCTATTTAAAGCTCTGATACTTGAGTCGACAGATTTTGACACGTTAATTTCCATAATGTCATGCCCTCTGTCATGCTATTTATTAATTATACTGGTAAAACAAGGAATAAGTCTTCTTTTATTTCTCAGTTTTCACAGGAATATTTGTCCCTTTAAGGATTTGAAAGCTTAATGAAAAAATGTATCAATCCCTTATGTTTAAATTACTAGACCTAAGAATGGATTCTGTTATCTTTCTTACTTATATGAAGTAATTTAATTTTTTCCTGCTTCTAATAATGTGCGAATGTGGCTGTAAATATGAGATGAGATGGAAAATAAAACGGTTTGGCACTTTTTGTCTGTATCAGGGAAGCTGGTCATTGTGTATAGCTGTTTGGATAATAGAGAAGAGAAGACATGCTTTCTTTTGTTATTTATAGAGGAAGAAGTAGCACATGTGGGTCTACTCTTTAGGTCCTTGCTTATAATAATAATTAAAACCGTTTGAGATTAATGAAGCAGGATCACCTAAGTTCTGTTTCCTTATTATGGGATTATTTATAATATTTGTAAACACTGCTTACATGTCATACCTGAGGTGACTTGTGCACCTCGTGGAATATGCAGACCAATATCCATAATCAGATGATGTTTCTCAGTCTTCCTCTCTCAGTTGGGAAGTTTTAAATTCGAATACCTTCGCTTTCCAAGTATTGCTTATTACCAGGGAACGGATTTATATGGACTAAAAATATATGAAATATGTAAATATATATGTAGTTATTTTTACCAAAATATGGAATTAAATATGGATTTTTACCAAAATATGGAATTAAATATGGACTTAAAATTATAAAAAAATGACTACGTTAAATATTGGTACATTTTAATCAAACTAAACAAAAAATATAATGGACGTACCTTATCTTCCAATGTAGTTTCAACAAAACACAATTTTTATTGTCTGTTACCATAACAATAGGTTACAAACATTTCTTTCAAGTGCTGAAAAGTGAATCTTCTTCTATTGTCTCTGAGGATAGATTTATACTGACTAAAAGAGCGTTCGACGTCACAAGAAGTAACTGGTACATAATTCAATTTCACAATGTCTGCTGGGGATAAGTCCAAGTTAATCTTCACTGTTGATTCACCACTCATCACAGCAACAACCTTTTGTAGTTCTTCATATCCAGGGTTTTTTGAAAGTACAGTGTCCACCTTAGCTCTTACTGCATCTGCAACTTTACCTCTACCACGATTCAGTTGTTCCACAGTACTATTTATAATTTCAAAACTTTCAGATAGTGAAAGGTGCCTATTTTGGAGACTTTTGAGCGTTTTTATGATGCATGAAAATGTATGCTGAATGTGAGCTAAGTCATTCTTCACACTTATGTCACAGGTAACTGTTTTCGCAGTATCAATTGAGACTGCATCTTCAGAGTCCAATGCAAGGAGAACATTGTTAATAGAGTCTATATGTTCGGCATAATATTCAACTGCTTCTAGCCATGTACCCCATCTAGTTAAAATTGGCTTTGGTGGCAATGGAATTTCAGGGTACATTTCTTTCAACACGTTAACTCTACTGGGAGCTTTGAGAAATACTTTTTTCACTGATGAAATCAACAAATCTACTTTAGGGAAATTGTCTCTGACCACTTCTGCCACACGATGAAATGCATGCGCCACACAAGTAAAATGAGTCAATTTAGGATATACAACAGATAATGCTTGTCCAGCTTTGACCATATAAGGGGCAGCATCGCTAATAAAGAATAACACATTATCGTACATAATACCCTTTGGCCACAGGATACCCATAGCTTCGTTGAACAGTTTAACTATAGTTTTGTTATTGCACTTTTCTAGAACATCACAATGTAAAAGAATTCGTTCAGAATATTGTTCACTTAACAAACCGATAACTACATTACCAACAAGTCTACCTTCTTTGTCGGGAGTCTCATCAATGGAAACCCAAATTGAACTATCTTTAATTTCATCTCTTATCTTCTGTATTGTCTCATCGTAGATGGATGGAGCATACGTCTTCCTAAGTGTTGACTCATCCGGGATTGTATGTTGAGTATATTTTTCAAGGAATTCCCTGAAGACCTTATTCTTTAGTTTGTAGAGAGGAATATCAGCAGAGATGAGAGAACGGCACAGGTCGATGTTAAACTCAGATCTTACATTCGATGTTGTTGGTTGTGTTAAAAACAATTGTCTCTGCTTGGAATTTAGTTGTTTGTGGCCTGATGTTTACTAGTTGTAATGTGTTGTTGCACCAGGAACTTTTGTGTAGATGATACTGCACACTGACACAAATTACAAAATAATATTTTATTGTCAGTTGATAAACCATCTTCTTTAAATTCTGAAATGTAACTTGTTAGTTTTGATTTTAAATTGACTGAATGACGTACTTTTGGCATATTTACCGTCTTTATAGTATGATTTACAAAACTGAACCTATGTGTACTCTGACTGGCATTTAACTGTTGAGCTGCACAACTGAAGTCTGTTAAAAATTTTAAATTAAATTAATACAGTTTTGTAACTTACTTTCCCATTGTTGATAGGACTGCTAATTTTCAAATAACTCTGATGTTAAAGGGATTACTGAACATGTGTTTAAATCTCTATTGTTGAAATGTATTTTTAAAAGTTAATGGAATTTTGTTTTGTTTTATTGTTAAACCTAATATAATATGGACTGTTTTATATGAAATATGGAAAATATATGGAAATTAACGAAAATATGTACTAAACTCTAAAATATGGAAAAATATGGAAAATAAAAGTAGGATTTTTCAACCCTACACATTGTGAAACATAAAGATAATGCAAATAAATATGTATTTACATATAAATCCTTTCCCTGCTTATTACTTACTTACTTACTTACTGAGTGACTCAGTAGTCAAGTACCTAATATAATTATATTGATATTTTAGAAAGTACCAAACAATGTAAGAGGTTACAATTTTAGTAGATGGTTCATGTAAATTTGTAGAAAATTAATGGACTCAAGATGCCTAATTATTCTGAGTTATAAAAATTTCTGTATAACACGTAGAAGAAAATTAATTTCCATTAATAAAACGTAATTTTATTGTTGTGAGAATGAGAAATTTTGATTTATCTTACAATGCAAATAGCAGCATAGATAGATAGATAGACAGACAGACAGACAGATAGACAGAACTGCTAAAACTTCATATAATTTTAAAAGAAATTTTGTTCTTGGAGTTCCATTAATGTTTTCTTTTTTATTTTCGTTTAATTTAGGATACAACGTATAAGACAAAATTCTCGCTAGTTATTTATTTAAATAGGAAGTTGCACCGTGCCGGAGCCAGGCTGGCTTCCTAACGTATCAGAGTCAAAGGCATCCCCGCCATGCTGAGCGGCAAGACTCGCTCGTCTCTTAATGAGTGGCGGCGGCGGCGGCGGCGGTCTGCGTGCGTGTCACAGAGATCAATACGAGCCTGGCGCAGTCTTGCCTTCACAACGGCTTGGCTTCGGGTCCTGACGACGGCACTGTACTCGTTGTCCCTTGCAGCTGTTGCCAGATAAACCCTACGACATCTATAGCGAATCTGTTTCTACCGTCAGTCCGCCACACCTCCAGTTTCAACGCGTCTGATGGCCCATATCAATGGCTCTCACAGTTCTCAGTTTCAGTGGTTCAGACGACGTGGGGTGGCCAACCGCAGCGCAAAATTAGCAATAATAGTTAATTATTGACGATCGGGTAGCTCAGCTGGCTGCGCACTGCAAGGTACTGTCCTCAATCCCAGGTGGTGACGGGAATTTTCTCGTTGCCAGAAAAAAACACCGAGGTTCACTCAGCCTCCCAGTGTGTTGGGGGATGGAGAAACACGATCGAAGCGTGATGCTGATGTCACATCTCATTCTAGTGCCGAGGTCACGAAAGCATGGAGCTCTACCTCCATGCCTCCACTCACCTTCATGGCGTATATGCAGTAGGGGATACCTTTATATTATTTTTTTCTCATTTATTTATTTACTTATTTATTTATTTATTCATTTATTTATTTTTGTATTTATTTATTTATATTCATGTGTTAGCCATAGCGATTACTCAGTTATAGGATAGTAAAAACGTTACAGTAATCATTCTGTAGTCTATTACTGAAATAATAACAGTATAATAATAATAATAATAATAATAATAATAATAATAATAATAATAATAATAATAATAATTTTATTGTCATATATTTTTCTGTTTTGAAAATTTTTAATTAATAAATTATATCACTTAAATTTAGTGTTGTAGGCTATAACGTAATAGTTCTAATGCATATTCACAAAAAGGAAAAAGATCTAGAATCTCTGTTGCGCAAAGGTTCGTGAGCTCTCATAATTTTCGCAAGAACACAAACGCTAGGACTGTTTGTAAGAGGCTCGATTATGTTATCACCGTTAAGGACCTTGAAAAGATACGAATCAAGATCAAGCGTTTGGATTATAAGCTCGAAATTTCAAATTGTCACAGTTTTCATCTTAACTGTTCCCGGAGTCACTAGGCAGAAATCTATATGAACATAACCAGACGATTTTCCTTGGATGCTTTCTGAGTTAGCCGAGTCAGTTATTGAAACAGAATTCAAGAGTACACATGCATATTCAAGTTTAGATCCCACTACAATTCCAGAGTACAGATGCATACTTAAGTTTATATTTCACTATTAATTCAAAGTACAGATCTCACTAGAATTCCAGAGTACAGATGCATATTCAAGTTTATATTTCACTAAAAATTCAGAGTATAGATGATTATTCAAGTTTAGAGCTCACTAGAATTCCAGAGTACAGATGCACATTCAAGTTGAGATCTCACTAGAATTCCAGAGTACAAATGCATATTAAAATTTATATCTCACTAGAATTGCAGATTACGGATACATATTCAAGTTTAGATCTCACTATAATTCCAGAGTACAGATGTATATTCAAGTTGAGGTCTCACTCTAATTCCATATTAAAGTTTAGATCTCACTAGAATTGTAGATTACGGATGTATATTCAAGTTCAGATCTCACTAGAATTCCAGATTACAGATGTATATTCACGTTTAGATCTCACTAGCATTCCAGATTACAGATGTATATTCAAGTTGAGATCTCACTGTAATTCCATATTACAGTTTAGATCTCACTAGAATTGCAGACTACGGATGTATATTCAAGTTTAGATCTCACTAGAATTTCAGATTACAGATGTATATTCACGTTTAGATCTCACTAGAATTCCAGATTACAGATGTATATTCAAGTTGAGATCTCACTGTAATTCCATATTACAGTTTAGATCTCACTAGAATTGCAGACTACGGATGTATATTCAAGTTTAGATCTCACTAGAATTTCAGATTACAGATGTATATTCATGTTTAGATCTCACTAGAATTCCAGATTACAGATGTATATTCATGTTTAGATCTCACTGGAATTCCAGGTTACAGATGTATGCTCATGTTTAGATCTCACTAGAAGTGCAGATTACGGATGTATATTCAAGTTTAGATCTCACTAGAATTTCAGATTACAGATGTATACTCATGTTTAGATCTCACTAGAATTTCAGATTACAGATGTATACTCATGTTTAAATCTCACTAGAATTGCAGATTACAGATGTATATTCATGTTTAGATCTCACTAGAATTGCAGATTACGGATGTATATTCATGTTTAAATCTCACTAGAATTTCAGATTACAGATGTATACTCATGTTTAGATCTCACTAGAATTGCAGATTACGGATGTATATTCATGTTTAGATCTCACTAGAATTCCAGAGTAGAGTTGAATCTCACTGAAATAAAGTGCATTATTCAATATAAAATAGCCGTAGAGAAAGAATACATTGTTTACCTTATTACAGGGTAGACCCAACATTCTAGTTGCGTGATTGTATTTCACGTAATTTACATGTTGTGAAAATAAAGTTTGCTCTCAAAGCATATTCCAAGGTCTTAACATCTGTTCTGTTGACTTGATTATTATTTAAGTTATAGTTAAACTTAAGAAAGTAGTTTTTATTGCTATGGTTAGTTTTGAAAACATCAATTTTCATGTCATTTTCTTCCGACAGTTTTGCATCGAAGAGATTGGCAGTCAGCAGTACTTGTTGTACGAAAAGTGTTTAAGTTGCCAGCGAATAAAAGTCAGTCAGAACTTATTCTTGTACATATACCAAGTAGGCCTATACCAAAAATTTACCAACAATATTGAAAGTTCATGGAACTTTAGTCTTGTTATTTGGAATTTTTATTGCAGTGGACTTCCTAGTCCTGAACATTGTTCGCAGTCATCTGACAGTTCTTCTCCGAATACACCCACCATACGTACAGCAACATTTTTTAACATCAAGAACTTTCCATCTGGTCTGAAAACCTCGTTTAACAAACATCCCTACTCACGAAGTAAAGTGACACGTTTAACATTTGTATCATAAATAACTATTTACAATATGACTCGTCCACAGCTGTAGAGTAACGGTTAGTCTGTCTGGTCGTCAAAGAAGCGGGTCCGGATTCGAATCCTAGTTGGGAAAAGTTACCTGGTTGAGGTTTTTTCCGGAGTTTTCCCTCAACCCATTAATAGCAAATGCTGGGTAACTTTGTGCGCTGATCCCTGGATTCATCTCGCTGGCATTATCACCTTCATATCACTCAGAAGCTAGACAGCCATAGCAGTTGATAAAGCGACGTAAAATATATGACTCTCTCCATGCTTCGCATAATTTATTTATTTACTTTGGTGGAGTTTTGGCCATCAGGCCTTCTCTTCCACACCACCAGAACGGAAAAACGATGGAGCAGTGGTATCGTGCGCGGCTTGGTTAGATTTACTGGAGAAATTGCCACAGCAGTGGACGTCCCTAGCATTGAGTTGCGGAGTCTGCTGTTGGGTTTAGAAAAACAAACAGAAATGCAAAGCATATCCCGCGATGTTCAGCGCCCAGCTTCATTCCTAGGCTTCGTAATTCAGCTATCTGTGAAGTTGCCTGATTCGAAATATAGCCTAGTGACGTCATAGCGTAGGTATACAAAATAGTTACGTTTCCTCTACCCTTCGCTCTAGCAAGTCGAAGTCGGGATCCAGTCGTAGTGGATACTGTTATCAATTCTGTTACTAGTTCTATTATTTAATAACTACAACTTCGTGGCTGATTGCAAAAGTAAAATGCCTGTGTAAGACGCTCAAGCGTGTTGTTGTAGGGCATACTTGAGCAGTATTGAACTGATATTTTCACTGTTAATATAGACAACATTACATATAAATTGTGTCAAATGAACATAAAAGTGAGAAAAGCATTGCATTGAAAGGCATTACTTACTTAAAAGTGGCTTTTAAGGAACCCGGAGGTTCATTGCCGTCCTCACATAAGCCCGCCATCGGTTCCTATCCTGTGCAAGATTAATTCAGTCTGTATCATCATAACCAACCTCCCTCAAATCCATTTTAATATTATCTTCCCATCTACGTCTCGGCCTCCCCAAAGGTCTTTTCTCTCAGCTCTCCCAAATAACAATATATATATATATATATATATATATATATATATATATACATTTCTGGATTTACCCATACGTGCTACATGTCCTGCTCATCTCAAATGTCTGAATTTAATGTTTCTAATTATGTTAGGTGAAGAATACATTGCGTACAGTTCTGGGTTGTGTAATTTTTTTCATTCTTCTGTAATTTCATTCCTCTTAGCCCCAAATATTTTCCTAAGAACCTTATTCTCGAACACCTTTAACCTCCGTTCGTCTCTCAAAGTGAGAGTCGAAGTTTCACAGCCATACAGAACAACCGGTAGTATAACTGTTCATTGAACGACATTGAGTTACCAAAAGGCATAGAAAATCTGTTGAACCAAAAGGATCAGTACCATCAAAATTTGAGAATTGTCAAGATATTGACTACGCCACCTCGACGTTCAGCATGGATTTGTGTACAGTGCCAACACAATTACTAAATCAAATAATCGACATTTTAGAGAATTTATAGAAAAGTATGCAAAAAATAGTGTGTTTTCAGAGGCAAGTGACATATGCAATAGCGTGATAGGAATATCTTGCATTATTCTCATGCACCAATGACGTCATGAAATAAGTTTAGCCTAGCCTATCGCTATATAAAACCTTTTAAGTGATATCTGCAGCAAGTTCAAGTTCCGTAGCTTATGAATGCACATTGTTATTCACTGCAGCGATCATGACGGCTCCAGCACGCGTTTATACGTGGTACAGTCGTTAAGTTCTAATACTGAGCGCATAGTGGCGTTGTGGTGCACTATAAAGCATAGGTGGCGCCATGGTATGATACCTTGTCAGTTAGTCTCTCGACCCAACAAGAGACAGTTGAGTGCATGCACTGTAAGCAGAACTACGGTCTTTGTTGTGACGGTGATTTGAATGCGCACGTCGGAACCCGAGATGTCACAGTTTGAGCAACGGGCAAACATCAAGTTCTGCCAGAAATTAGGCAAAACTGCTGCCGAAACGTTTCAAATGATGCAGCAAGTTTACGGTGAGGACGCAGTGAGTCGCAGTGTTGTGTTTAGGTGGCACCGACGTTTTTTGCAAGGAAGAGACAGTTTGGAAGATGATGTGCGTACTGGTCGGCCACAAACAATTCGAACTGAACGCAAGATCCAAGAAGTTGCAACGTTGGTGCGTGCTAACCGCTCCCAATCGGTAGACGATATCGCAGCAACAGTAGGGGTCAGCCATGGTACTTGCTACAAAATTCTGTCTGATGACCTGAACATGTCTCGTGCTTCCCAGCACAGTGTGCCACGAATCCTGTCGCAAGACCAACGTGATGATCGCATGATGATTTGTGGTGACCTCATCAGTAGTGCTGACGATGATCTGACGTTTCTCAACCGGATAATAACTGGAGACGAAACTTGGTGTTTCCTTTACGATCCGTAACTGAAACGACAATCCGCCACCTGGAAAACGCCGTTATCACCACGACAGAAAAAACCGCGACAAGACAGGTCAAAAGGCAAGGTGATGCTTGAACTGTTTTTTGATTCAAATGGAATTGTTCACATGGAATTCATCCCAGAAGGTGCAACTGTGAACAAAACCCGATACAAATAGATCCTTGGCCGTTTACGAGATTCAATTCGCCGTAAGCTACCTGAGCTATGGCGTACAAAGAATTGGCTGTTGCTACATGACAACGCCCCTGCACATCGCTCTGTCCTTGTCCAAGAGGAACTTGCAAGACAACAGGTGACAGTTCTTCCACACCCTCCGTACTCACCTGATCTCGCACCATGCGATTTTTTTCTCTTTCATCGCATGAAAGCAACCCTACGTGGGCGTAGATTTCATTCTTCCGAAGTGGTCATGACTTCCACAAGAGAAGCTATACGGGACCTTCCTGCCAACATCTTTCAACGGTACTTCCAGCAGCTATACCAACGTTGGCAAACGTGCATAACGCCCAACGGAGGCTATTTTGAGGGAGGATGTGGTTCTGTTTAAATGTACGCCGTGTTATGCGGCATCTTGTAATACATCCAGATTCTTGTGGGAGCCTACCCTCCAGGCGTCAAGTCTTAGAACTTAATGACTGTACCACGTATGTAATATATGTAACTACATGTAGGTCACGCCTCAATTCAGCAGTTGGTCACAACTTGTTCAACAGTGCTCCACTATATTGGAAGTTGACTGTACTCCACGAACACGAAGCGACGACCTGTTTGTTTATATCTTTATCCGTTGCGTCATCTGTGTTCGGCGTACTATATACCCAATGTGTCTTTAACTTGAGTCTTTAGGTAGCTGGAATATTAAGTCTGATCATCATGTAAGAACAGCGCTGAATGCCAGCATAGGACCGACGTGGGTCACGAATCAAAAGCCACTCACACTGGCATTGTGTTACAACCGGGCTGTCCAATAGCCCTAAGAGATTCTTATAAAGCAAGGTCGGGCAGAATTATGCACTCTGTGCTTGCACGGTGTACTACGAGAGAAGTGTGCTTACAGAGTGCACGAAAACCGGTTTATTCAAGTTGCGGTACATACTGTATGTTTCATAAGAAAATGTTATTCTACCAAACTAAATAAGAACACAAAGTAATGAAACACTTCCTTAAACACAAAACAAAACATGTGTGTTGCACATTAATTCATATTACTCAATTTCTCAAGATTTGGAGAAACTGTATTAGCACAAGCTTGCAAAGAACTGCCGTTAAAAGCCCATCATTTCTTGTTTGAGATTTGTTTATTTTCGTCATAGAAAATAACTGTTCAAATCTATAAGTGGAACCAAATAAACACAAAACTTTCTCACACAGCTTATGCAGATTGGGAAAGCGTCCTCTTGGGAATCCGTGCATAAGACTCGACCTTGAATCATATTTCGCTCGCATCTCTCGATCACATCGCAGGTCAATCAATTCACACTATAATGAAGGGGGGGACTTTATCAATAATCAGTTGGAATCAGAACATGTAGCGAAAATACGCAAATCCAGGTAATCTAAATCGTGGAACCTTGATGTAAATTCCTCTAATAGACCGGATAGAATACATGCGTATATTTATAAATTTTCATTGTTCAAAATTCTATGCGCTTAGATAAGGATGGAAAATGATATATTTCGCCCTTTTGCATTTGACGTATCCATAACCGCAATTTCTCCTTAAAAGCTGCAATCCTATCTGCAAATTGTGTATTAAGAATTCCTTTTCTCCGAAGTCCTAATTTAGCTCATTAAAAGCTGTAAGATCTGTCACAGCTGCTGGCACACTACAGCGCTGCACTTGGAATTCCCCGTGAGCACGGAGGGCAAATGCACTCAAACGCCCATCGCTGTTATAAAGTGATTTCCAAATAGCAGCGGTTCTTAATTCTTCCTCAACATCGATAGCTCAGATTGTTTCAGGTCCAGTAGCGAATATACAAGGGCCATCTTTTTAAGTCGAAAATATTTTACTGTATATTGTTTCGCAACAGACCTTTGCTGTTTTTGTAAAACATCGACAGTCCCTTTCGACATGTTAATCTGTCCGCAAAACAGGCAACTTCGTCGGCGACAAATAATTTCACATTCAATTCTTGGATTCCTTTCATTCAAAGAAAGTCAGTTCCTACGTGGCGCTGGCAAGCCTCATTTACTCGTTATTTTATGGACAATACAGGCCTATCAACCAATCTCATACCGAGGACAGTGGAAATAAAGCAGTAGCAGATGGTGGTGATGATGTATTACTTATGTCTATAGGCCTACATATTGATGATGTTGTATAGCCTAACTTACATACAGGTTTTGAGCATTTTGGAAGGAATCTGTATACCAAAATCATAGCTGAGACTGTAGGAATGCCCCTGTAACCAAGTGGCATTTCAGTGAGCAAGCTATTTCCTACTGGACTTGTGTTACGTTCTTGTCTGCGCCATTCCGCTTATTTCAGATGATATCCCGAGAATTCCATTTTTGAGCACAAAGAACCTGCAAGGAGAGAAGTGCCGAAAAGTTGTGATTTAGGCATCAAACAGATATTTGAAAAACTATGTGCGTTGAGAGCAAGGAATGAGGCCAGGCGAAATATGCCTTCCAACCGTGCATGTATCTTTTTATCGGGTTCTGATGATAGGAGCCGGCTATCCTATACACATACACAAATACCTCAATCTTTTTTATTATTATTCTGCCTTTGCCCTCACCCCTCCCCATATCTCTCCAACATTCAGCACTCTTTTTTCACAGCTATAGAAAATTATTGGAATTTAAAATGCGGGGGTTGTTCGAGGGGCGGCGAAGGGTGAGAGGGTTGGTGGTCGTCCATCCTAGCTGCAGGTTCGCAAATACCAGTGGTTTGGGGCGGAACTCCCACCTACAATCCCCCATTCCAACCGTACACAGCAGCTCACCCCTGATGTGTAGGCTACACACCATCCCCACCCCCATTCACAAAAAACCTTTTTTTATCCGAACATTTGTCTTGTGTAATGTGCCCCGTGGTGTTAGCCGGCTACACGGGCCCGGGTATCGCGCATTTTCTGATGCTTGCTCGTAGATGTTGTCACCGTGATGCATGGGGGATCTCACCCCCCGCGCACGGGATTTGAGGTCGGTGATGGCCCAGTGATGGATGGTGTTAGTCGTGGAATACACACCCATCCCCCGACGGACCTGGTTTCCGTGTTATATAATACGAACAGAGTATATATTCTGATGAAACAGCGTGAGTTGTGGCGGGAGGGGTCGTTCGTGATGGCCAGACGATTTACAATGTTGTTTATTATGAGGCTCATGTAAATGTTCATGCAACATATAGATTTTGTACTATAGCTTGTGCCAGAAATTTCTGCCATTGGTCGGATATAATTTAACCTAATTAATCATATCTCAATATCGTTCGCAATTAAATAAAAACAACGCTTGACGGACCCCGAACAAAGGTTGAAGGAGTTCTTCTCTTTCTCGGAAACACGACAATACACTTACAACGATAGTCTTGCCTAAATGGTCGACCTGCACAACAGTCAGCATTAATAAATGTACGAGACGATCGACATTCGGTTAGGCCTGACGAAGGGCTCAGTTGACTATTACAGAAACTCTCGTTGCTTCCGTGATGAAAGCATGATCGCTTTATTTGATATTAAATAATTTGTTACAACAAGATTTTTCCATTCATTTGTTTTATGACAACAATAATAATTAAAAAGTATTGAAGCCTGGAGATTTCATAAACGTTCTTCAACACCTTCTTTATCTACCAAAATTTCCACTAGGTGTCTCTTAGATTCGAGCTCGGATCGTCGGAGTGAAAGGCGGTTTTCTTTTTGACTAGTGATATGATAAAAACAGATGAAACAGTAAGAATTACTGGCGGTGAACAGCCAGAAGCTATAAGCAAACAACTGGATGTCGAGCTTCCTCCTTATTTACAGCAGGCTAATTTAAAACTACACAAGTTACTAGATTTAAGTAGAGCTCATGTTTGCGGACAATGAAGTCGTGAAATAAGGTGTCAGCATCTAACTGGAAGTCTGACATGTAACTTAGGCTACTGTTCTCTCAGAGTTAAGGAGGCCAAATGTGTTTTGTAGTGTAGACTTTGAATAATATTTGGCGGTAAAAAAGTAGTAAATATACTATCATGAAATTGTGAGGTTTCGAGGAAATCTAAAAGTTCGTCGCCCAATGTCAAAACTACTCACTGTTGTTCTATTTCAATTTCAACCATTCTTATGACCAGATGGTTCAACATGTTGATTTATGTATTATTATTATTATTATTATTATTATTATTATTATTATTATTATTATTATTATTAAGAGGTTCTCAGTTCTATTTCGGTATACATCATAGCAGTTCGGCGTTCACCACATTGTGATATAATCTTCACTTCCGAATCAAGCCTCGGGAATTGTCTTGCGTGCAATAGCTACGGATGATTTCCACATTTCCAGCATGTCTTGTGATGCACTTTTGAATGGAAAGTCTCTTCTTGTTGCTTGGTTACTAATGCCACTACGGGCACTTCAAACTTTTGGTTTTGATATTCTTTTCAGTTGCTCGCCTTCTGTTCTTCATAGATTGGTACTATGTTTAGGTCTACTGCTTAAAATTGAACAATTATGAAGTCACATTAATGTTGCATATAGGCAAGCTATAGATCCAATGTAACATATTTTAGGGTCAAAAATAATCTCTGCATTTTTGGGCCAATTGTTAAGTATCCTCCCTGGATTGATATTAATTATTATTTTCTTCATAGATCATAAGATCCCTAGACTTGTCAGAACAAATATGAAAATCTACTTCATTTTATGAGTGCCACTGAAGAGAGAAATGGCGGAACATTCGAGGACCTTCTGAGTCAGGAAGCAAGATTACGTCTAAAAAGTAAAGTAGAAATGATGTTTAATTAAAACTCTATGAAACAATTATGATAGCATTTGGCAGCTAAACGAGCAATTTCAATTTCATACATCTGGAAATAAGATCATGGGAAAAGTATGCTACGAGTGTAGAGATTGCAGATAGGAAGACCAGAATTGGGAGTCTGAAGTCCAGAACTTAAAAGAAGAAGAGAAGCAGCGTATCAGTTTGCCGCTAGTTCGACTTTGTCTTACAAGGGTTCGAACTCTGGTCTCCAACTTGTTTTGACAAAGACATATGACCGGCCTTAGGGAATTAAAATCGAAAAATAAATAATAGGGCCTAATAAGTGAAGTCATAATTTTGTAGGTTCAGATACTTCATAGTGTGCGTTTATTGCCTGCGCAAACCAGAGCACGCGGGTTGCAGTGCATTAAGGAGCAGAACGGCGCGTGCGTGCAGCAGACCCTCCTCAACTTGCAGAGTTGGAGCCGAACTTTCTGGCAGCAAACATATTGCGCTCGACCCCCACTTCTGAAACTATTACGAATGCTTCTGCGTAGTCAAACAATTAACCTACTCTAGGAAGTCGCAGACTGACAATTGTTTGGAGATAAACTTCCCTTCCGCTTCACCAGATGACCACAGGTGTCGATTTCATATACATCTCTTAATCAACTCACGGAGTGCTAAATGAATTAGACGTGGCTCCATGGCTACCTTTTCCATGTGCTTGCGCTCATTTTGACCCATTTTACGCATGTATGAGATTATTGTTTCAGCCTACAGGTCGCCCGAATGGCATTCGTGAACCCGATGCTGACAGATTGACCATCCTGCCTCAGCCGTGACAGCAGGTCGCAACCCAGACGAGTAGCACACTTCATCACTATTGTGATGATAAATGAGTTTGGTGGAGTTGGAATAAAAGAGAACACACTGCAACACCTGCTTCATTATCGCGACAGTGTTGGGTATCGAACACGAGTCGCTTGGACGGAAGACCAGCTCGCGCTATCGCTGAACCACAGACGCGGCCAGGTTTGAACCTAGCATCAGTAGTATGGGAGAGCCCTTCCCAATTGGACTCGCCACTGCTCCTCAACATGGCGGTATTGGGAGCCATGGATTGGGGACTGGCATTGCTGCTTACCAGTTCCATCATCACCAAAGTAGCGGGACTCGCTGGTAATGTGGTTGGCATGACATTAACATTCAGTCCCTGTAAGTGAAATCTCACTTCTGGAAGCCAGTCACTGGCTTGATGGATTGCAAGTCAACAGTCACTCACAGCATGACTACTTGGTGGATAGGCGTCCTGCGCAAAAGCTTAACTCCAATAGCAATAGAGTCTGCAGTACTGACGAGTGGAACGAAGGAATATCTGGCCATGTGTAAGACGTAATAATTACTTACAAGGAAGCGCTCACTGTAGCAGCCAGCATGCTGATATCACCGCACTTACTTACTTACTTACTTACTTAATGGCTTTTAAGGAACCCGGAGGTTCATTGCCGCCCTCACATAAGCCCGCCATTGGTCCCTATCCTGAGCAAGATTAATCCATTCTCTATCATCATATCCCACCTCCCTCAAATCCATTTTAATATTATCTTCCCATCTACGTCTCGGCCTCCCTAAAGGTCTTTTTCCCTTCGGCCTCCCAACTAACACTCTATATGCATTTCTGGATTCGTCCATACGTGCTACATGCCCTGCCCATCTCAAACGTCTGGATTTAATGTTCCTAATTATGTCAGGTGAAGAATACAATGCATGCAGTTCTGTGTTGTGTAACTTTCTCCATTCTCCTGTAACTTCATCCCTCTTAGCCCCAAATATTTTCCTAAGCACCTTATTCTCAAACACCCTTAATCTCTGTTCCTCTCTCAAAGTGAGAGTCCAAGTTTCACAACCATACAGAAGAACCGGTAATATAACTGTTTTATAAATTCTAACTTTCAGATTTTTGGACAGCAGACTGGATGATAAGAGCTTCTCAACCGAATAATAACACGCATTTCCCATATTTATTCTGCGTTTAATTTCCTCCCGAGTGTCATTTATATTTGTTACTGTTGCTCCAAGATATTTCAATTTTTCCACCTCTTCGAAGGATAAATCTCCAATTTTTATATTTCCATTTCGTACAATATTCTCGTCACGAGACATAATCATATACTTTGTCTTTTGGGTATTTACTTCCAAACCTATCTCTTTACTTGCTTCCAGTAAAATTCCCGTGTTTTCCGTAATCGTTTGCGGATTTTCTCCTAACATATTCACGTCATCTGCATAGACAAGCGGCTAATGTAACTCGTTCAATTCCAAACCCTCTCTGTTAACCTGGACTTTCCTAATGGCATACTCTAGAGCAAAGTTAAAAATATAGACTTGTAACATTCCAAGTACTAAATCTCAAAACCTTATTCCTTTGCTGTGGTCGTGCCAGAGAATCAGTCCCATTCCGAGGCTTATTTGAAGGATTCGTAACAAGCTCTTTTTTACGGTGAAGGGTTGTTAGCCCTTCGCCCAACCCCCAAGCTGGAGGACCACCCCTCATCGGCTGTCCGCGACTGCTTATTCAATATATTCACAGCTACCCTCCATATCTGGAGGCCGTCTCCTCGATCCGCAACCTGAGGACGCGCCATGCCGTGGTGATAGGGACCCACAATCACCGCACAGATCTGTTAAAGCAATCACCACGGCGTTTGGTTCTTTATAGGCCTATATTTGTATATACATTCAAATGGCGTAAAAACCAAAAGAAACCAGAAGGTCAGTCGCTTTGAAATGAGTTGTGACGTGCTAGACAGCGCAAGCCTGAATAACTTGCTTTAAATTCTTTCATGAAATCTGGCAACTTGAAATCGACATTGAAAACATAAATTACCAAATAACTGGCTGCTTATTCATGAATGGATCATGAGCAGTTGAGGCAGTGAATTAATAAATTAATGTAGAAACAAAAAATGAAACAATATTGACGAATATACAATTATGAATGATAAAGAGATACATTAAACAAAGCGAGACCGCGCGACTGAATTAACAAAAATAAAAGCAAGCAAACTGAGAACAAGTAGGCCTACGTAAATAACTCGGTGAATAGGAAGCGCGTAGCCTACGAGAAGCAGAAGAGACGGGGGGGGGGGAAGGAGACATGAATGAATGAATACACGCGTGAGTGTAAGTGTGCTTTATAACAAAGCGGTCCGTGGTTCCATTCCCTGCGTCGGCAGGTCTGGCTTTTTGCCCTTTGTTCTGCAACTTTTATGTGCTGACCACACAGTTAGGGAGGTCCGCCATGTGACGAGTCTAGTATTGGTACGAAGAAAGACAACATAGATGAATAAAGAATGAAAAAGAAGAATGATTAATTGGCTATGAAATAAGTAGGCTATAGATAAATGAACAAGCTAAAGATAGGCCTATAAAGAAGAAATGAATACAAATTAATAATTTAGTATTCTTCATAAAGGAATAAAATCGGGGACAATACATTTTAACAAATATAATCTATAAATGTATGCTCCTTAATAGTATCTTTAAATTTCGAAATTCCTCTCTACATTCATGTTCGAATACATTATTCCGTCATCCAGGTTGCTGTAAGGACTCCCGCCTCTAACAGATGTGGGTCGAAGATAACTTAGGCTACTGTGTGTGTGTGGAGAAATTAATGAAGAGGGACTTACAAGAGGCACCGGATGAACTTTTAGAGATAAAATATGGCCAGATTCAGTTACATACAACAGCTGGGGAACAAAATACTGAATTCTTAATAACATTTCAAACGGTTTCAAAGTCTTTTGGGACGTCTTATTCCTCATCACTGTAAAATTTCCAAGACCCTGAAAGGTTTTTGTGCATCTGTTACAGCCGGAAATAAAAGCAAGGACTAATAATTAGCGAATCCATATATGCAAAAATGCATACAAGAAAGACCGTTACTTATAATATAATATAGGCCTATAAAAATAACAAGTTTCTCAACACAAAAATTTTGAATGAGAAATAAACAGAAAATAAGTTTTAAAATGTCACCCAGAGCAGCAAAAGAACCGAAATTAGTACTTAAAGGATGAATATATTTTTTATAATAGACCTAATTGTTGAGAAGAAGAAGAAAGAAGAAGAGTGCTTTGTAATGAATGGATTTTAAAATAAAAGCAGAGGAAATATAAAACAAATATCCACTTGAAGGATGGAGATGTTCTTGGTAATACACCTAACCCACCAAAGGTGTTTTACGGTGGATGTGTTGTGGTGTAAGTTTGAAAATATCAGGCACAGGAAGTAAATAACAATAATATTAATTTAAATGATGAGGACATTCTTGGTAGACTAATAGCGCTTACTGGTTCCATCTTGAGCACAGAAAGATGAGAAGAGTGCCTACCATCCCACATCAAGGTTCAGTTGCCAGGACTGTTCAACTTAGTCGGACTTGCACAAGCTGCTCCACGCACATTTGATTTATTAATCTTGATCCCTTAATAATTTTTAAACCAGTAAAGATTAGCAGAACGTTTCCATTGTTGAGAAGGCACTGCAATCAACAGACGGTGATTGCTAAGCATTTATTTAAGTGGTGGGAATTGTTGAATCTCAGCTCTGCCTTCAGAAAAACGAAACAAATTCAGATCTCGACTGAAGCGGAACTCGCTGGCTACAGCGGCGGCCGGCGGAGGCTTGCATCGCACCAAGTGGCGAGCGGAATCCACGGCGAGATGAAGGTCATCTCTGATCAATAATGACGTATAGATAGCAGAAGATACCTGTTATGGGCAACATGCGCACGTCACTTGTAGGCCTACACCGTTTAACATCTTTATATTAAAACAAAGTTTTTTTGTCTTAGTTCTTACATGCTTGTACAGATACGGAAATAAAATTTGGACCTCCTTTATTGTATGTTTCGCTTACAACACACTGCGCATGCGCAGTAAACAAGATTCCCCCTGTAGCCTATGGGCCTACATGCTGCTTGTGGAAAGTCGTGAGAAATTGTTGCCTAAATACAGGTGGACTCCCGTCAAGACTCGCTCCAAATGTTAATTCCGTATCTGTACTGCACCCTTTGACACGGAAAATGGGCGCTAGCCTGTGTCGTTCGGCTTAACGCGAGATTCACGAAGGGAAATATTAACCATCCAGTTCCAAGGATGAAGTCAAGTAGTAGCAGCGCCATATCTGAATGTCACGAAACGACACATTCCCTACGAAGCCTTTGTGGCTTAGCGATAGAGCCCTTTCTTCTCGTTACAAAGCCCGGGCTTCGAATCTCTCTATGTAAAACACAACGCACAAGATGATTCCCGAGCTATTCCGAAGTGGGACTAAAGGCTGGTTCACAATAAACCGGAAACGAGAATCGGAACGGAAACGAAAACGGTAAAATTGTTAAAATGTGTACATTTAAATGTGAGCATTCACAATTAACGAAAAGCTTGCCGGAACCCGGGATCGGGAACGGAGAGTTGGCCAAGTTTCAACTTTGGCGTTCACGTTTCCGATCACAGCCCACTAGATTCATTCTATTGCCATCTAAAAGCTATTTTGTCGTCGTATATTTAATAGCAAGAAGACCGTGACATAACCTATGCATTATTTTGTTCATGGAGCAAGTTTTATTTGATGAGATTCTAATATTGAGTGTTGAGGAAAATCCTCACGTTTATGATAAACGGCGCGCCTCGTATAAAGATGAGAAAATGAAGGCGAATATGTGGCTTTCAATAGCTGCATCTTGGAACACCGATCGTAAGTGAATCATATTTTATTACTGTATTGGTTGTATGACACACTACATATTCATGCTTCAATTCAATAACTACTGTTGTGTTCATTTTTCTTCTATTACAAATGTTTCTTCTCTAATTATTTTACGTTATGGTAGACTTAAAATAGGTTGTGATAATAAAGATGCATGGGCATATTTATAGTACCGTACCTAATGAAATGTTTCAGTTGAAATTTCGAAGTTGGTTAACCTGTGTTTATGATGGTTGCCTTGTACTCATGAGAGAACGCCATTGGTCAGTTATACACAAATAACATCAGAATGCGTAATATCGGACTTTACATATCGTTATTGGCATGCATATCGATATGCAGAGTCGTCTACGTTCTCGGTTTATTGTGAATCAAAAATTCTCATATTCACGTCCTCTGCTTCTCGTTTTCATTCTGGTTCTCGTTCCCGGTTTATTGTGAGCCAGCCTTTAGTCTTTTAACAGAGATAATTTCAATGTCAAAGGGGGTACAACATCTAAGCTTTACAATTCCTTTCATATTGAATGGAAAGTAACGGTAAAAACCTCAAAATTATTTGTCACAGCTTCTCATGTATCTCTGACGTTAGTGAACAACTTTCATACAGATTGATAAGCAGGCGAGAATGCATTACAAATTGAATACAATTAAATTAAAATATGCATTTTTAATATTTATGCTTTTACTTGTGGTTGGGTCAGTGTCATTATTACAGGGCGGATGTTGATGACGGAAAAATAACCAATAAAAGGCCCTTACATTTTCATACAAAATTACCTTGAAAATTAATAAATTAGAAGTAGATAATTCTATATGGACTGATACTAAACTCAGAAGGACGGATGATTTTTAAAACAAATCAAAATTACTCTCTTGTTTCTGTTTTCCTTGTATTGAAAATATTAATTTTCAATTAAAAGGCTGTAAATTCACGGATGACCATGGCTTAAGTTATACCGCAAAACAGAGTAGGGAGATTTTTAAACTAAAGCAAAACTAATATTTCGCGGGTGCTCGTGTAAAGGGGGTTAAGTTGAATAATTTCGAGGGAAAAATTGTTCCGGAGCCGGGTATCGAACCCGGGACCTTTGGTTTAACGTACCAACGCTCTACCACTGAGCTACTCGGGAACTCTAACCGACACCGATCCAATTTTTCCCTCTATATCCACAGACCTCAAAGTGGGCTGACAACCGTCAAGCAACCAACTTCGAGTGCACACTAACTCTGTGTGACTTAAATTGTGGTTTTCTGTTAACGAACAGTGACGTGTATTATGCAAATCAAGATTTTCAGGTATAACTCCCTGTAAAGTTGATTTGAATAATTTCGAGGGAAAAATTTTTCCCTCGAAATTATTCAAATCAACTTTACAGGGAGTTATACCTGAAAATCTTGATTTGCGGGGTTAAGTTGATTTGGCTACACTGGAATAAGTACAGATTTCAACTATCCACAATTACTTTTCTCTTGTGTTAAAGGGGTTAAGTCATTCTTCCATCCTTGATATAGTTACAGTGCTCCATATTTTGTGACAAAGGGGTTCTATTCAGTACCAAAGGAGAGAAGTTTACATACCTTGCAATTTGGCTTAACCCCCTTTACACGAGCACCCGCGATTTATTCGTGTAACGAAAATAACATTTTCTGTACAGTTTTGAATTCTTCTTTTAGTCAGTGGCGTTCATATCATGCATGAAGATTAAAGATGTTAAGCAAACAAATCTTGCTTTAGGATGATCTTAGCGCCACTCTTTACTGTGGGATAACAGTGATGGTTTCAATCATAATTATTTATTCATCAGTCTGATAATAACTAGGCTAGTTTCGCTAGTTCTTCTACTAAAATGACAAAATGTTGTTTCATATTGGACTTCTTTTCACAGTCGCACATGATCTCTGCGTATATTGTTGACGGCCTAGAGCGGGCTTCAGTTTAATTATCCGTCACCTCAAGATGCTCTTCATTAAGACTGCCAGGCTATATTTCTGTACAGAATGTTCTCTTTTTTATTGAGGCAAGGTGGCAGAATTTGATATCCAACAACAACAACAACAACAACGTTGCAAACTTTATTTTTGCCAATAGTTTATCAGTTCTTTTTTTCATTATTAGCTGACACCTTTCTCATTGCAGTGAAAATATTTCTTAAGGATAAGCATACTCGTTTATCTCTTTGAGAGTACCAAAGTGTATCTGCACTAACTGAACTTTCTAATGTCTCATATTGGCAACAGAAATTCTTGTTTGTTTCTAACACACACTAAATGAAATGTCATTGACTGTTAGGTTCTTTGTAAGAAGATTTCTCGTGTGTGAGCTGCAAGCAGAATGTCATAATTATTGTGCAGTGCTCGTTTTGATCATATTGCTTCTTTTCTTCTTGTACGATTTCACACAACTTTTCTCTCGTTTCCGCGACCCCACTTACATAAGTAACTTCTAAAGATGGTTCAAACTTACCGTTGACTTTCGCACTTGTAGTAAAGTCAGGACGTTGTTGCATCAATCAGAACCGGTTCTGATGCCATGTGGCACGTTCTCCGTCAATGGAGGTTTCCATACCTTTACAAATAGTCTATTGTTGCAATTAACAAAATCCACCACACTAAATGGAATGTCACGACCAGAGAAGTTTTGGCAATACTTTGCTTCGTATTAACATCCATACACAGCAAATTGGAATTTGTTAGATTAGATTAATTAGGTGAAACCAGAAGCCACGTTCTTGAGCAGTCGCTGCTGCAAGGTGCTGATGGAGCTCAACTGGGGGAGGCTCACTCTTCATTCCGCTGTTCTGTAGTTGAGGACCGTCAACACCAGAAGAAAATAATTCCACTCATGGACATTGATGAGTCTTCATTATTATATATTTTTCTACGTGCTTGAAGTCAGTGTGTTGCTGTATGTTTAATACTGCGTAGTTTGTCCAATTTTTTTTTTTGTGAAAATAAAATGAAGATCGTCATACTTGCTACACAAAGGTCTTCAACGTACGACACGAAGTCCTCAAAACACCCTCTGGGAAAGTAGGCCTTTTCACAAAGATGTCGGATGGATAAATATTACACTTTTTTGTTTTTTCTTTTAATTTGTCATTGTGAGCAGTATGACTTCATCGGTCATTGGAATGAACCAAGATGTAATTACGCACAACTTACGCAAACTTTATGATACAAAAATGCCGCATTGAGAAATTGAAGAGTTCGGCATAAAATGAAAATATTTCTATGATGTACCGAAGTACATACGGAGTTTCAGTGGAGTAATTCTGCGTTTCCGTATGGTGAATTTTTCTCCGTTCAGCCGATTCTTCACCATAAAATAAAAAGACAAAAGCTTCTAATGGAAAATATTGACAAGTGACAAAACTCACATGTTGAAAATTATCTTTAGCCTTTGATAACTAGTAGACCTGAAGGTTCATGGTTCAATAGCAATAAGCAGTAATGTGGCTTCGAAGAATAGAAGCAATGAAACACGTGACACAGAGAGCTGCTTGACTGGCCCAAGTACACACGCAAGTGCCACTGTTAGTTCAATGTTATAACTCTTCCCCCAAGTTTCGTATTTAAAGTAATTTTGAATGCGCTGCATTTTTACATTCACTTCACAAATTAAGCAGTTACACGTACAGCAACTTATCTATAGGCCTACTAATAATAAATCTGTAGCCGAAATTTTTCTGGTAATTTTCGATTTTCCAAAAATAATTGGTCCTAACATATATAATTAACCACCCTGAAACCGAAAATCGCTTTTTTGAAATTTTTGTTTGTATGCCTGTCTGTCTGTCTGTCTGTCTGTCTGTCTGTTTGTCTGTATGTCCGTATGTTTGTTACCTTTTCACGCGATAATGGATGAACGGATTTCGATGAAAACTGGAATATAAATTAAGTTCGTTGTAACTTAGATTTTACGCTATATGGCATTCAAAATACATTATTTAAAAGGGGGGTTATAAGGGGGCCTGAATTAAATAAATCGAAATATCTCGCTTATTATTGATTTTTGTGAAAAATGTTACATAACAAAAGTTTCTTAAAACATAATTTGCGATAAGTTTTATTCCATTCAAAATTTTGATAGGACTGATATTTAATGAGATAAATGAGTTTTAAAATTAAAATAACTGCCATCTAAGGCCGTGTAATGAATTAAACAAATGACTTCGTCTATAAGGGGCCTTGGAAGCAACAATCGAAAGCTATGAAAGATAGCCTACAGAGAATATTTCTGTGTTTGTATGAAGTAATATCGGAAGCTAAATTAACCGATTTGTATAATTAATTATTATTTCACCATTGGAAAGTGTAGTTTCTCTAGATGGACATAATGCTATAATGTTATTACAGTAACTTCTGATATAATATAATATAATATAATATAATATAATATAATACAATATAACATGTAATATTATATAATATAATTTAAGTTATTTGAAGGGTTCAGAACCATAGTGGGCCAAGCGCCATTTTCTGAATACGTAGAAAACAAGGGTTAAAATTAAGTTATTACCATAATTCAATGGAAACCTATAACAAGTAAAATAAAATATACACATTAAATCTAAATGATGTCAATGTTCATTAAACTATGGTTGCATGTAATAAAAATTAAGAAACATGTTAAAGGAATTGTCATTGTACCAAATGAGTGTCTCTGGATCGCATTTTAATTATTTGGATACAATTTAAATTAAGTAACATATTAAACGATTTATCCTTCTATCAAACACGAATGTTCCCTGGATAAAGTGTCCTATTTTAATTATGTAATTACTTTATATTTATTTCTAACGGGTGCAGCGGAGCGCACGGGTACGGCTAGTGTAGAATATAATTCTTACGCGTTAACTTCTTTCTCATGCGCAGACTGCATCAACTCCGACCTTATTTCTGTCAAGGATATAAAATTAGTAAAATAATCTTAAAGTGATGAATGGTGTAAGTCTCTTACGTCGTCACTTTTATTGACTTGCAACAGGAAGCTTAGCCCACTTCAGTGTATGAGCACTTTTAGGAAATGTTATCCTTATATGTGAACTTAGAGCATGAAAAAATGATTAAAACTAACACAAGCATCAGTTCTCAATTTTATTCAGGCATTCTCTGTTAATTCGTATTCAGGAGCAATAGCCTAGCGGATTTTGCAAATTCGCAGATCATAAGCATGGGAAAATCGTTTCTCATCTGACAGACTTTTCATTATGTAGGCCCTATAGCTCCCTTCATAACCTTCGGAACCAGTTTCTCAATTTTATCAACATTTTATTCTAGCGTTGTCCGAAAACTTCTTCCCTAATAGCCTATGTGTGGTTTCAGGATCATTTTCTCGATGTTGGAAATTAATATTTCAGTTTTTATGTAACGCTTTATTCCAAGTTATATCAG
Source organism: Periplaneta americana (assembly GCF_040183065.1). Taxonomy (NCBI): domain Eukaryota; kingdom Metazoa; phylum Arthropoda; class Insecta; order Blattodea; family Blattidae; genus Periplaneta; species Periplaneta americana. Next base: position 137,100,470 of record NC_091133.1, on the reverse strand, counting down.
AATTGCATTTCATTATAATGCACATCTTTCAGAAGTTGAATTTGCGTTGCTGGCAATGTTATAATATTAGGCTTATACCACAGCAATAATGCAGATCCTTGTTGGTATCGGAAATGTTGAAAAGATACGGCAACACATCATACTGTCGTAAAGCGTGCAAGAGGGGAAATAGAATGGAAATCAGATATAATACAATATTGACTCCGACTGCTGGTGCGATGACGGAGTTCATTGTGTCTGGCGCGCAGTTGCCAGCAGCTCATATATCTTCGCTCCATTCCTGCTGTGCTCGCAGCCTACCTTCAGAATACGGAAATGTAAAAAAAAAAAAAAAAATGGCCGCTTGATATTGCGCAACATCAGCTGAGCCGCTGGCGTGGCACACGGGAGTCGTACTCGTACATGGCGGGGTTCAGATCCCGCTCACAATGATTATTTGCCTGTTTTCCTTCTGATGCATTTGCTCCATCCGATCTGGATCAGTTTCTGTGGTAACCAGATTAGCACATTTTCTTTGAGTTGGTCTGTTCCGGTTTTCCCCGCCATGCTTCTACATTACCCCACTGAGAGCGATGGGAGGAAAGTAAAGCTAAACATACAGGAAACCTATGACGAGCCTCAGCTTAACGCAATGTAGGCCTACTGTTACTATGGATACGTCCACAATGAGTGTTCAAACATTGCAGTTAATTCGAATATGAACATTTTGGCCAGTAGCAAAAAGTAGAGGACTAAAACCATTTGTGGACGAAATATCCATGGAAAAACTGTCAGCTATATCACAGCGTCTCTGACAGTTAACATTCGTACCCTAGACAGAGTTCGAACCAACGGCGTTCACCATGGCAACAAGAGCTGAACACTCTGTACAGCGAATTTTTATTGTTAAGAAACATGATCTCGAAGTTCTTCTATAGGTCTAATGTCTAGTGTAATGTATAACATTCGAAACGATCCTTGCATGAAGGGTTGCCTAAGATCAGGCTCCCTTCTTTAATGAAACTGTTGTCGCTGATATTGTTGTTATTATTATTATTATTATTATTATTATTATTATTATTATTATTATTATTATTATTATTATTATTACTCTAATCATTAATATTAGAATTATATCCAATAAATCCAATATAGCCTGAAATAAATGTTTCATAACTTAAAAGGATTTGCATGCATTTTAACGCCTGTTAGTTGCTAGTAGAAAAGGCATAGGCTATAGGACTCAGTTAAGAGAGAAGTTTTATATAACATTCTTATTGAATTTGGTATTCCCAAGATATTAGTTCGATTAATTAAAATACGTCTCAGTGAAACATACAGCAGAGAGCCTATAGGCCAGCTTCTGTCTGATGCTTTTCCAATTCACTGCGGGCTAAAGCAAGGAGATGCACTATCACCTTTACTTTGTAACTTCGCTCTAGAATATGCCATTAGGAAAGTTCAGGATAACAGACAGGGTTTGGAATTGAACGGGTTACATCAGCTTCTTGTCTATGCGGATGACGTGAATATGTTAGGAGAAAATCCACAAATGATTAGGGAAAACACGGGAATTTTACTGGAAGCAAGTAAAGAGATAGGTTTGGAAGTAAATCCCGAAAAGACAAAGTATATGATTATGTCTCGTGACGAGAATATTGTAAGAAATGGAAATATAAAAATTGAAGATTTATCCTTCGAAGAGGTGGAAAAATTCAAATATCTTGGAGCAGCAGTAACAAATATAAATGACACTAGGGAGGAAATTAAACGCAGAATAAATATGGGCAATGCCTGTTATTATTCAGTTGGGAAGCTTTTATCATCTAGTCTGCTGTCAAAAAATCTGAAAGTTATAATTTAAAAAACATTTAGGCCTATATTACCGGTTTTTCTGTATGATTGTGAAACTTCGACTCTCACTTTGAAAGAGGAACAGAGATAAAGGGTGTTTGAAAATAAGGTTCTTTGGAAAATATTTGGGGCTAGGAGGAATGACGTTACAGGAGAATGGAGGAAGTTACACAATGCAGAACTTCACGCATTGTATTCTTCGCCTGACATAATTAGGAACATTAAATCCAGACGTTTGAGATGGGCAGGGCATGTAGCACATATAGGTGAATTCAGAAATTCATACAGAGTGTTAGTTGGAAGACCGGAGGGGAAAAAGACCTTTAGGGAGACCGAGACGTAGATGGGAAGATAATATTAAAATGTATTTGAGGGAGGTGTGATATGACGATAGAGACTGGATTAATCTTGCACAGGATAGGGACCAATGGCGGGCTTATGTGAGGGCGGTAATGAACCTTCGGGTTCCTTAAAAGCCATTTGTAAGTCAGTTGGTAGTAGTGGTGAACTCGTGGTCCGAAGCTGCGGTTGGTCGCGTGTTGACCTAGTTGTTTCGAGGCTTTCCCCAAACTTTAATGCGAATATCAGGTAATCCCTTAGCAAATCCTCAGATCCGTACTGCCAATTCCATCTCGTTACCACGGATCCCACTACATTTGGTACTGCGTCGTTAAAAGTAATAAAGAAGTACCGAAGACTAATATTTTATGCTGACTTAAGAACTATCATTGATTGTCTTTCTGTTACGTAGGCCCTACAGCTTTTTTTTTTCTCGTCACCAGATGTATCGCTGAGAGTCCTATCATAAGCCTGGACACAACTGCCTTTGCTCCGTGTCTTGGAGGCACTGCAGTTGCTGTGTTGCCATAGCTGTTCTATGTTTATTCCCTATTCATGCTGTAGTGTTAGTTGAACTCTTACAATGCGTACTATACACATAAGTGTCTAAAGAATTTTTGTGTGTTCTTTTTACATCTGTGGAAAGTGTGTAGTGCTGAACCAAAGAACATACGTAGCTGACTTTATGAAGAAAATGTACTGTGCTTATTTTAAAGTGAAACTTCGGGACCAAGACAAACCGTGGGTGCCACACAAAGTTTGCCACTATGGTGCTAAAGGGTTAAGATTGTAAACCAAAGGCTATGTCATTTGCAGTTCCTTTAATATGAAGGAGTAAAAAGAAATTGTGTGTCCGAGCATTCCATCAGCCATTAGGGCAGTCCCACATGGAAAAGACTTGCCTGATCCTCTTCCTCCAGTTGTGTTAAGAACATGACAGAAAATGATGTTGAACAGGAATAAAGTCTCCGATGACGAGAATGTCTGCAGGCCTGAAGACCGCTTCAGTCCACAGAATGAACTGAATGATCTAACTTAGTGCGATTCCTGCAGTTGTCTAAGGAGTGTGATAAACTATTTGGCTCCGGTTAGAAGTAAAAATTTTCTGGCATAAGAGACACATTTTTCACTGTACAAGATGTCCGATTTAAGCCGCTCATTTTTGTTTAGGCAGCCCAAATATCAGTCCAGATATGTGGGTGGTATTTAATGGTTTCGCAGGCGGAATCAAGGATATGTAATAATAATAATAATAATAATAATAATAATAATAATTTATTTAACCTGGCAGAGTTAAGGCCATACGGCCTTCTCTAACTCAACCAGGAGTAAAAACTGCGTTACAAAAACACTACAAATTTACAAAGTAGTAGATATGTAGACCTATAACGTCCTCTGACATCGTCATGTGAATGTTAGGAATTTTAGTTTTCGTGTAATAATTTTATGTTAAACATGTGCTATATTAATTAGTTATTTTCTTTCAGCTTTTCAAGTTCGTTATAGTCGCGTTTTTCAATGCATAGTGTTTATCCAGTCATTTGCTCTTCTCATGTTATTCGTAATAATTACTTAAGTTATCTCCAGTCCCTCAAATTAATTTGACTTGTTTCATTTGGAATAAATAACGGACATAATAAGAAGGTGCCAGTATAAAGAATAGACAGCGTAAAGTTTTAACACAATTTATTCATTTATTTAAAGATATTTTGAGTAGGCCCCATGTCACTACCCTGCGAATGCCACAGCCTGGATATACCATGAAAAACGTTGGATTCAGACTATGACACACCAAATGATCTACGACATACGAGATCAATGACAACCCGCATGGAGCTGGGCCATACTGCTTGCTGGAATATCATATAGGCCTATTTAATTCTTCTGTCGCTCTCGTTCACTTTTGCTGTCACGAGTTTCAGAAATGTGAATGATCATCGAAGGCAGGATCCAAGCTTTTATAGCTACTGCTATGGAACATCCTGGTTCATAGGATGTTTCATCGATTACATATTTCCGTTTTAAAGTAGTATTAACTAGAACCTTCTGTAATCACTTGCTATCGGAGTTCGACATTAAAGAGTACGAACAGAAGAACCGGGAATCGAACGCTCACAGGCAGTCGAAATATTTCTAGAGCCCATTACTCTAGCTGAGAGCCATTAACTACCTTGAGAGATCCGCGTATTAGAAATCAATGGTTCTTTACTCAAACGCATCGTATGAATAAATATATTAATCAGTCAACCCGTTTATATCTATTTATTATTTTCGCTGTTTTCAATCATTATTCAAACTGAAATACAAGAGCTGCGAGTTAGAGAATTTCAACGACAAAAAAGTCTACCCTTATTCGTGTTGTGCGTGATGCCTAAAACAATTTATGAACGGCTAGAGTCAGACACGTAGAAAACGAGTTGGCCTACTTATTCGCTCAGAAAGATTTCCTCGTTTACTGCAATGAGTTAATGCAGTTTTACGGACCCTTCTCAGCAGAGAAGCCTGAACCGTGTGTTGCCGCACAATCTATGTAGACTATGGATCTATTTCCGTTGTCCATTGAATGTAAACTTGTGAAAATATGAAGATATTCACTATGAAAAACACAAATGGATAATGTGCAGTGACTTTAAAGGTATAGGGACGCTACTGAGACAGCAATATGGATAGGCCTACAATAAAATGTCTTGCTACCTTATGAATGGGATAGTCGAGTGAAACAAAAGGACTGTATTGTGAGGGATTGGTCAGGAAGGAGAAATTCTATGCCTGGAACTGAAAACATTTAAGTGAACCACTTGTAAACACCCAAAAAGTTTTACTTCCACCATTAGGAGTTTACAAGTAGGCCTAATACTCTAAAGGCTATAGCCCAAAAGGAACCCTGGATTAACCATTTGTCATTTAGGCCTAATTTCCAATCATGACAGAAGACAAGTTGGAAACTGAAATTTTCGTCGGTCCTCAAATCCATAAACTGATAAAGGATCAAGATTTTGAAAAAAAAACAACAACGACGACGAGGAATATAAGAGAAACAGAAGCATGAACTGCCTTCATATGCCTATGATGTTACTGAAAACTACCTTTTCTGTGTCAGCATAGGCCTACCTGTATTTATTTTCCTCAAATTACAACCACCTTTTCTGTGTTAATGAGCGGAAATCCTCAAATTACTGTCGCCGTGTAAAACAACGAGAACTTCTAGGAAATCTTTGGAAATTAACAGATCACATTTTGTCCTTCTCTCTTTTCTTCATATTGAAGTAATGAAGAAATTATTAAGACAGTTCTTCGGAGAATTTTCAACATTTATTTGCCAAAAAAAAAAATCCTGATACGAAATGTTGTTTGAATATTTGTGACTAAAAGAATAAAAAGTGTAACTTGTGCCTTGTGTAAAGACCTAAATAATGCGATCGATAAAAGTGGAAGTCATCTCCGAAATGAGCATAAGATTGAAGCGCTGTGAACAGAAGGAAGTGTGAGCTGGAAACAGTTGTTCATCTTTGGATCCAGATGTAGTGAAGAAAGTAATTGTAACAGAAAGCTTTAATTTCATTCCCTTATTATTGCAATATCATCAAAAGGAATACAAACAAACAAACACGACGGAAATTATTGTCGTTGGTGGTTCCTCTTAGAATTCGAAGTGCGCTGCGAATCTTTTACTGATCCGAAAGAAGGAGAGACCATTGTAGGCTTTATTAAGTTATTAGCCTACTTGACGCACGTTCAGCGACACAGAATGATTTTGATCCCAGCAAGGAGCTGATCTGATCGTCCTGCGTCATAGCAAGATTTCAGCCTCGTTAATTTTGCTTCATAATCGTGAATAAAAACTTATCAGTCCGATTAATAATTAATATCAATATTAATATTTAGTAAATTATCAGTCCGAGTTTATTGCATTTATTATTATTATTGTTATTATTATTATTATTATTATCAACATCATCATCACCACCATCATCACCGGCATTAGGCCTATTATTAAGTTAATATTAATGTAAATAGGCCTAATAATGTGACGTGTAGGCCTAATTAGAATTTTCTGCTTTAGGAAGTCAACATGGCACTGATGTAGGAAAGTTATCCGACTGATTTTTCGCGAAGTTTATTTGTTAACGAGCCGTTCTCTGTTTAAAGGTAGGCTGAGGCCACAAATTACTTTTGGTTACGCGTTTCACAATTTTCAGTCATGCGTAATCTTAGATGTAAGGGATATAAAATGTGGCAGTGACAGAAGGATCCATACAGGCAGGACTTCGAATCAATTTCAACTCCAATAGTAGTGCGTACGTCCTACGCACCGGCACGCACAACCATGAGGATTATTGCAGAGCAAACGAAATTACTTGAAAAAGTCTTGCCGCATCAATATTTTTTTATTCCGATAATCGAAACGTAAAATCAATAAATTCTTGTTACGAAGCGAGCGCGATGCGATGCCCTCAAAACAAATGACGACATGTTGAATTAATCAGCTGTTGAGATTTCTTAGACCAATTGCGAGATCGTAAGTAGGCCTATAAATAAGTCATACAATTTAAGCATAGGCGTAGGCATTCTTCACATCATTTAGGTCTACTTCGACATCTCGTCATTCTGATAAGTAACTTATGCTACATTTTATGTTGCATTCTGTTTATATATCGAACTGTTTTTTTCTAACCTTTCATGTTGCATAAGTTATATTTAAATTATCCAATGAATTTATGTGATATGATTCTATTTTATCATTAATATTCTTGTTAAATCTTCATTTTTACGAGGTCCGTTGTCCCTCAGCCTTTTTTTCCTTTTAAGAAACTCATTTCTACCCTTTGTGTGAGGCCTATGCTTGTTCGTAGGCCTATAGAAGAGTGAGTCAGCATTTATTTTACAAAATGTTCTTCTTCTTCCCTTGTATATTTTATTTTAGATCTTGCGAATGTTTAATGAATAAATTACAACAGCAGATGTTAATATTGAGAGATGAATGATCCCAGAGAATTGAGGCGGGTTGGAGAGATGCTGGTAATCGACTTAAGACACAGACAGGTAGACCTGCTTCGTGGCATAAATTTTGCAGGAGATGACGAGAAAGTAAAGGCAATAAAAAGGCCTATAAGGAATATTTAGACTACAATAAGAACTTACAAGCCTATCAATCATGAAGCCATATTTGTTTGAAGTCCGATAGTCGATTGGAATTCTCATTGGTCAGACAGTATGCACGGCAATGGTTCACATAGATGTGTTCCACTGTTTAAATTAAACCAGACTTTTTAATTAGCTGACTAAAATAAGATCATTATCAAAAACAACAATGTCGGATCTGCTCCATCCACATCGCCTTCTGTTCTCGCCTATGACATTCAAGTTTCTTTTTCTACATTTCGTCGTTTAGACTCATGTTGGAAATGCATAGGCCTAGACCTAATTCATTGCTCTAAAGATTTCGCCACTTAACTAAAACTTAACTCATAAATGTTTAATTTTCCATCAAAGTTTATGTCAAAATCTATTTTGGTACTTTTGCTAGCTTAAGGAATCGTCCGTGTTTGTCAGTTGGGTAACAGTTCATTGCTTTGGTGCACGTCACAGTCCTGTTAATCTCTTCAGGTTGTCTTGGCCTGGCAACATTGACTCTGCAGCCCTCGCCCCACCGATGTGAAACACGGATAATTTGACTTAGGCCTAATTTCATAATAAATATTGAAATGTCGTGGTGCAGTGAAAGGCTAAAGGCTATGATGAATGATTAATTAAATTAAGGCAAGTGCTTACGGTTGTCATTCAGTTTAAAAATAATAAAGACATTAAAAATTAATACTACCAAGGGTCGATGCATATATAGGCTAGAAGTTAGGGCCTAATTGATTTTCAGCTAGGTCTAATGTTCAATTTTTAACAACTGTTCAGCTATAAGTTATATTTTTGTTTAGGCCAAGTTTGTTTTGTGAAAATTCGATACAAGTCATAAGTTATTCTTTATCAGACTTTGCTTTTAAGCAATATTGCAGAGTATTTAAATATGACGCCATGATGTTGTTACTAACAGCAGTGAAATACAAGGACAAGGAAGACTAGCAAGTGAGGCACTCGGCACGTCGGTATTTTTGCCAGCAGCAGGCTACATGAAGCGAATTGAACGCCCGTCTCTTTGGTCACAGATCAGCAATTATCTGAGTTAAGTTATACTGTGCTCCAACCACGAGAAAGTGTGCGGAATGAAGCGGAGCGGGGTGATGCTGTGAATGAATGTTGATGTCATAAGGTCACACACGTGGGTACTCGTATCTCTATTGGCTCGCTCTCACAGCACAAACAATAACATCGTTACACACATATTGATACTACCCTAGTTACAAAATTAGATCACTTTTAATCTCCTGGTCTTTTAATCCCTCCATACAGGAAATAACATATGCAGGAGAGCACATGGTTTTTAAACTGATGTTATAACGATAATATTATCTATCTACTTCGCTCCAATAGATGACGCAATAGTAAGCACATTCCTTTCACGGTTAATCTCCTGGTTGGAGAACAGTGTTGAGCTATTAATTTAAGAACATACACGCAAGATAGGCCTACTGAGTACAAATTAAATGATGTAAGCTACTCGTTGTAACTTCATAACAGAGAGGAAATTTATCATTTTATTACAAAACATTTACTGGCCAAAGCCATTTACGGCCTATGCGCCAACTGGGGTAGGCTAGGCCTGCTGTTTGGGTAGGTTTCGACTAGCGGTAACTTGAGTGTTGTAATAACATTATGCCACTTTACAATATGTAGGTTGCTATCGATTGTAGTTAAACGTGTGCAATTTCATACGGTATCATCTGATGCACGCATTCGATTGTTAAGAATGTGATCGCGTCAAAGTTCGTCCTGGGTCTAGTACGTATTCCAGTTCTTGAATAGGCCATTTCAGGCTGTTTACTTTACACAATGCGATAAAATAACAGTGTCAAGCTTACACAATTTATAACTTTCTTTTGGGTATGCGCATGATTGGCCTATTGGAATAATTTACTGTAGTTTTATAAAAGTAATTAACTAAAAAAAGTTGATTGGAAAATCGCCTCGAAGTCGAGGGGACAGAGCAGTCGCTATGGAAACCAATTACACCGCAAGCAAAACTCTTAACTGAATAATTGAAGGAAAATGACTTAATTTAGGCTGCTTTCGCAGAACATACATGGTAGGTAAACATCTTAGAATAACAACAGACAATAAACCAGACAGCATGAGTGTTTAGATCCGCGAGGCAAGTGTCACGTGTCACAGAACAGTTCACTGGAGGACTCACCTGCGGACTGATAAAGCACTTTATTTCGTTTAAACGGTTCTCAGCAATGCCGTCCTCGTCGAGGCTGCAGAGTTGCGGGATCCTCTAAGCTACCGGGGATAGACATCTCAAAAACATCTTCTTTGCCGGCCGGAGTGGTAAATATAATCTTAACAACTATATGGTTAAAACCTTCTTCCCGTAGGGAAACTACTCCCGTACAGAAATACTAACATGCATTATCTCTGCTCACGCATCTCCCTCCCCTGCGCCACCCCCTCCCTCATCCCCTCTCCTTCGCTCTGGGAGGAGCGGCTGCTGCACAGAGAAGGCAGCCGTTTCTCTGGAAGTGTTCTTTTCCTCTCGCCGTGTATTCTTCCGCCGACGACGTCGCGTCGTGCGGATCTCCAGAGCGGGGGGCGGAGCGGATGGCCCCTCCTCTGCTGAGCCAATAGGCGGGCCGGACTTGCCAATAGAGTCGGTCCGCGACGCTCTGATGGACTTTCTTATTCCTCATTATGTGTCGGCGCCTTCCCTCATTATGTAGCACAATGTGTGCGAGGTCTGGGGTTAGACTCCCTGTCAGATGAGGCAGACGGTTTTCTAATTGTTTATTCAACTTCGAGAACCTCGGAAAGAGAAAATCTAAAGCGTAGCCTCGCGCAATCTCGAGACTGACGGCCACTTGCCTCGCTGTGTGAACATCACACGGGCGTGCATTTCATTTTCCACAACCCTTCCGCCTCTCTGGCGCCTTTCTACGAACATGAACACGTCCAGATCTACTTCAACTCCTAGATCCACGGGCCTAACAAATAGGCCTATCGTAGACAACCTGAAGGCTCAAACTGCAGGGATACAACTTAACCCAAGTCACTTGTGGCCAGAAGTGCATTTAAGACCTTGAGTGAATTCCAAAGCATTGTGGCAGGGGAAACTGCACCGGGTGCAAACTCGAATATCTGGCGTATGACGTCTTCACACGTCGCCTGCAGCAAATGAGTCTTACGGAAACTTAATGTAAGAATAGAATAATCTCACATGCAAATCTAGTCTTTCAGGTAAGGCTCCCTGTAAAGCAGATTTGAATAATTTCAAAGGAAAAATTGTTCCTGGGCCGGGTATCGATCCCGGGACCTCTGGTTGAACGTACCAGCGCTCTGCCAACTGAGCTACCCGGGAACTCCACCCGACACCGTCTCAACTTTTCCCTTTATATCCACACAACTCGCGTGGGCTGACCAAACGCCAGAGACCCACATCGAGTGCACACAACCAGAGGTCCCGGGATCGATACCCGGCCCCGGAACAATTTTTCCCTTGAAATTATTCAAATCTGCTTTACAGGGAGCCTTATCTGAAAGACTAGATTTGCATAATATAAGTCACTGTGTACGTTAACAGAAAAGCACAATTCCAAGTCACACAGAGATTGTGTGCACTCGATGTGGGTCTCTGGCGTTTCGTCAGCCCACGCGAGTTGTGTGGATATAAAGGGAAAAGTTGAGACGGTGTCGGGTGGAGTTCCCGGGTAGCTCAGTTGGCAGAGCGCTGGTACGTTCAACCAGAGGTCCCGGGATCGATACCCGGCCCCGGAACAATTTTTCCCTTGAAATTATTCATAATCTGACATGTTTCCTACCCACTTAGGCCTGTACTCGAATACACTGTTGTTCCTTCTTCACTCACTATTCCTCCGTTAACCACCACTAGCGTCCGGAGCAGCTGTGCGTGTCGTCCTCGCCTAGGCTGTGTGCATTAGTGTGGGTCTATTATCATTTTCACGCACTGTTGTAAACTTCAATCGAATTACTATTTCCATTATAATGAAAAATCTCATTGGAAACAGAAAAAATTGTTTCTCTTTCCTCCTTTCCGAGACAAGACCTAGCCTACTTCATTCAGGCTATAGCGCCCCTGGGCACTGCCTGGGCTTCACTGCCTTGTAAACAAACGCACAGGGGGCACTGCGCTTCAGTGGTGATTTCAGGCCACCAGCTCGAGCGAAAGTTCATAAAAGCTATGATGTAATCCGTCACTGAGCAGTGCTGGTCTACTCGTCTCAGTCGGAGAAGGTGGAGGGGGGAGTTAAGGGGAAATCTGTATGATAGTATAGCCTGGGCTATAGCCTGCCACAGGCTAATCTTTAAAAGCAGGACTTTCAAATCAGTTGCGGTTCCAATCACACAAGCATTTCTTCATCGAGTGCACCAAATGTCTTCTTAACATGGGCCTAGGCCTAGTCTGGTGCACAATTAGCTAATAGGTTAATCTATTTTAGATGTCTATTCACATAAAATCTTCGGGTATTCATATACGAAGGGTACACGGGAAAAACGATCAAGGTCCATCAAAAATCGAAATTGAGTTAATAATGCTATCTTATAATGGAAAGGAAGTACTATCATGTGGTCTGGCTAGTAATAAGAAATCATCGTTCTTGACATTCCACTACGTCAATTTCTATTAAATACACACATAACAAAGTAATAAGTGCTTAAACTTTAAAATTCGTTTTTCTCGAAACTTTCTAAAATGGACCTTGATCGTTATTCCCGTGTACCGTTCAATTACATTGTCTTCTGTAATAGTCGACTTAACCCAGATCTGCCCCCCCCCCAAATCCTTCATATTTCTTCAAATCCGACTTCTAACTGACCAAGGGTATGTAATGAGCTGGGCTCGGATTTTGATGACCTAAAAAATCTCAAAAATGATCTAAAAAATGACAAAAAAATTTTGTCTTCATTTTAGGGTATGGCAGTACAGCAGTTATTTCTGTAATGTTAGAATTGAAATTAAAAACTAATAGCCTATTAATTTAAACTCGCGAATTTGTAAGTTCTAGGAAAGAGGACGTATAAAATACTTAGCTTATTCAGAATTATTGCAGTAGGTAATCACCAGTATGCACAGCTTCTCGAAAGTTAGGGAAGCCTGTTGTCGGAAAGCACATTTTTGTAGGCCTACTGTGAGAAACTCCTTTCTACAACTGGAGCATAGTGAAATGAGCTAAATCACTGGTAGTGAGATCTTCTTCAATGCAGGAAGTATCAAATGCTTCACAAAAGTCTCTGTAAAAATTTGAGATTTATTCTCCGTCAAGGATAGCCTACACTTTGTTGCAGTAAAAGTTGCGTGGATTTCTTCTTACTTGCGACTTGCACTGCCCGTATTTGCTTATCGCGAACCACATGTTGTTGAACAACGAATTTTCTTTCGACTGATAGTCTACCTTTGTTTCACACAACTTACGAAATAATACTTCACTGTCCGTAGAGAAAACATCGTCTCCAAATTCAGATACAGTCTGACTTACATGACAAGATTTAGCTGACTTTATTTTAGGCATGGCTGAATGAAACTTCGAAAACCGAACACCGAACATTCCACTCTGAAAATTTGTAATTAACTAAATCAGTGACAGTGAAAATAACGAATCAAACGCTTGTCGCGATGGGATGTAGCTACAATCACTACTTTCAACATGATTGTATGTATACATTCTTGAGCGGCATGTTGTTTTTTTTATTACTATAAGCAGGTTTGAAAATATAGGAGAATTGGTTGCAGCGACAATAATAGGCCTAAGTAGCTACAGCTAAGACAGTCTGTCAACATGTAGGCCTACATTGTCGAACCACTGATCAAACTTCCATTATTTCGTTAGATTAAAAATAAATTTTAAATAATTTAAGAATTTAAATTAATATAATATTTTGTAAAAAAAAAACAAAAACAAAAAAGAAAGAAAAGGACAAGAAAAGGAAGTAAAATGCGAAAACAGTTACCAAAAAATGACGTAAAACTTGGAACAGTTACCTAAAACTTCAAAAATAGAAAATATTACGAAAAAAATTGTACAATAGAATTAATATTTTTATAACCAGAGGTTCATGTTCAGGATTTTAATACTTGAGAGCCATGCATACTTCATGAGGAAAAAAAGATGACACGTCAAAATCCGGGCCCTGGTAATGAGACATAGGCTAAGTTATAAACCGGAAAATTAAAAAAAATCGGAATCCACCGTAGCTGAAATGTGTTGTCCTTTTAAAAGGAAGTGGGCAAATTGGGTACTATTTCAAGGTAGACCTAGACTTATGCCTACTTCTTTCTGAGTTTGATTCAAATGTATGTAGCCTATTATTTATGAGAGTTGAGATGTATATTAAGTTATTTAAGTTTTTGCATGTTTTATTGTCGTAACATAGACTGGTAGTCTATATTGTTACAAAACGTAATGTGAAACATATAGGCTAGGCCTAAATGACTGTTCTCAATTTGTATAACATTCATACAAACATTTTAACATGGTATTTTTAGCAAATATAAAAAAAAATTGCAATGCTATACAACATTAATTAACTTTAGGCCTACAGAAGAAAATACAAATAACTTAACCTAACTACATCTTACATTGGCACAGTTTCCTTTAGAATTAAGGATTTATTTATTTATTTATTTATTTATTTATTTATTTATTTATTTATTTATTTATTTATTTATTTATTTATTTAACAGATTTATTTCTATTGGTAGAGTTAAGGCCTTCTCTTCCACTCAACCAGTACAAGAACAATAGCAAATATAAAAATGACACAAATACAGGCACAATATACAATTAATAATAATAATAATAATAATAATAATAATAATAGCGGCCACCGGCGTCGCTCAGTCGGTTAAGGCGCTTGCCTGCCGGTCTGAAGTTGCGCTCGGGCGCGGGTTCGATCCCCGCTTGGGCTGATTACCTGGTTGGGTTTTTTCCGAGGTTTTCCCCAACCGTAAGGTGAATGCTGGGTAATCTATGTCGAATCCTCGGCCTCATTTCTCCAAATACCATCTCGCTTTCACCAATCTCATCGACCCTAAATAACCTCGGAATTGATATAGCGTCATTAAATAACACAATAATAATAATAATGATAATAATAATAATAATAATAATAATAATAATAATAATAATAATAGCAAAATGAAGAGAAGTTTGGTTACATGTAATTCTAAAAATCAAACAATCATCAATGTGAGTCGAAGTAAGCCTAATCTATACTAATAATAAATCTGTAGCCGAAATTTTTCTGGTAATTTTCGATTTTCCAAAAATAATTGGTCCTAACATATATAATTAACCACCCTGAAACCGAAAATCGCATTTTTGAAATTTTTGTTTGTATGTCTGTCTGTATGTTTGTTACCTTTTCATGCCATAATGGCTCAACCGATTTATATGAAAATTGGAGTATAAATTAAGTTCGTTGTAACTTAGATTTTAGGCTATATGGCATTCAAAATACTTTATTTAAAAGGGGGGGTTATAAGGAGGCTTGAATTAAATAAATCGAAATATCTCGCTTATTATTGATTTTTGTGAAAAATGTTACATAACAAAAGTTTCTTTAAAAATGATTTCCGATAAGTTTTATTCTTTACAAAATTTTGATAGGACTGATATTTAATGAGATAAATGAGTTTTAAAATTAAAATAACGCCATCTAAGACGGTACAATGAATTAAGAACAAATGACTTCGTCTATAAAGGGCCTTGGACAACAACAATCGAAACAGGGGCCTTGGACATCAACAATCGAAAGCTATTAAACATAGCCTACAAAGAATGTTTCTGTGTTTGTATGAAGCAATATCAGAAGCTAAATTAACCGATTTGTATAATTAATTATTATTTCACCATTGGAAAGTGTAGTTTCTCTAGATGGATATAATGCTATAATGTTATTACAGTAACGTCTGAGTAAATCGAGGACAGGAAAGATTAAAATAGCTTTTTAAGCACAGAAAATTTGATAGGCTATTTTGTACATTCGTTTTCTGTATTTCTTAAAATAATATTTATGTACACTCATTTTAATCTCAGAGAATTAACGAACAACGAGAGTATATTGATTTAGTATGCAGTAATAGTACGTTAGCTTAGCAATCCATTATTTTATAATTCAAATTTTAACTATGCTCAATTGAATCGTGTTAAAATACATAAAATATATAGGCCTATGCAATAAATGCAATGAAAAAAAAATGGGTAATGAGCGAAGCAGATTATCTTGCGCTGTTGTAAAAGTTGTTCCCTGGGTCAAACGTCCTATTTTAATTATGTAATTACTTTATATTTATTTCTAACAGGTGCAGCGGAGCGCACGGGTACGGCTAGTTGTTAAAATAATAGAGAAAATGTAGGGCTTAGGCCCTAATACACCTGTATTTTAGGAAATGTCATAGTCTAAGCTATTTGACAATCTGGTTTTGAAATTAGTTAATGTCTGAGAACCTGTGAGTTAGGGAGTTCCAATGACGAGAAATTGAAACAGTAAATGATGAAGAGTACTATCGGGAAGTGTTATGATGAGATATAGGCCTAGGCCTATTCCTACTTGATGTGGCTGTGATCTGAAATCGAGTATTTAGGTTATGATTGAAGCATAATAACACAGATAACTTGGGGTTGAGTACGCAGAATTTGGAACAGAAGAGGAAGACTGCAAAGTTCTGCGATCGTTGAGTCGGTGAAATATGATCGGATCGAAGTGCGGCATTACGAATGTTTGAACTAATGTCTGTTTCAGTGGCGCAGGAAAGAAATGCTTGAACCAGCTTATCGAGCGAATAGACGAGCAGTGTGCTTTACTTGTAATTCAACTCACTGTGTTATTATGGTACACATGTAGGGCAACCAGACACTTTTGACATGTCATTGAAGTCTTCTTGCGACAAACCCTGCATCATGTTTGTTTGCCCTGAGATGTTCTCAAATGATCAGTGCGATCTTATCTTGAATCTGCGTATTCGAAAGATGATGATCGACTTCTCTTCCTTATTGTTGATGTTGAACGGTCCACTGGGAAAAGGTTATTTGGAACAGAACTCATCTCAGGCCAGTCTACATAACTTAGTCTGTTTCTAAGTCACCATTTTTCCAAGCATGTTTTTTTTCTCGAAATAATTCACAGGTAATAAATCCTCACCAATGTTATATTTCTCTCCTTCGTTACATTCATCGCCATTTATTTCAGCTTCAGCACGAAGCTTTGATCCAGGTTAAGTGGACGATATTTAGGTCTAGGGTCATTTTCTTCCCCTGAATCTTCATCTTTGGCACCACCATTTTCCACAGGAGGCGGGAACACCGTAAGAGATCTCATTTCTGTCAACCATCTCATTATCATCCTCAGTCATTGTCACATAACTGAAACAATAACAGGCTTATTATATAGTAGGTAGGTATAGCACCCTTTGTGCCCATTGCTCTTCAAAAAGGACAAACAAATTTGCTGTAATGGCCGTAAAACAGGTAATGGGTAATTCAAAATATAAATATTAATTTTGAAGTTATTACAATCTATCTTTGCAATCTTACAATAATTAGACCTAGGCTATTTACTTTTTCTTTTCAAATCCGTCTTCTTTTTCACGTTTGAAGAATCCCACATTTTGACCAGTGCCAACAGTCAAACTCTGCGTTAGAAATTAATTGCAGCTGTTAGAATAATTATCTCATAATATCAACAGTGATGCCAACATAAAACCATCCCGATTAAAACACGCCAATGATAGCCTATCAGAGAGCCTATACTAATGACTAGGGCTAAGAATTGTATGCCGTTGCATTGCGCTTCATGCGCCTCTGACTTCAGGTATCGGTACGTAATTGTGATGGGTGGGGGATTTCAGTGTGTTTCGTTCAGCAGGGAACTTCAGTTGATCGGTTACATTACTGCTATTCGTAACAGACAACATTCAACGTCTTGAAAAGAAGAATAATAGCAAGATGCTGAGGACGAAATTTGTGACTTAATTTAAAATGAGGAAATTTGTAACAATAATACAGATTTTGAGATAAATAATGCTTGTGTAAAATATTTCAAATATTCCCGCATTGTTTCTGCAGAAGTGGAACTGAGTTTCTCTAAACATAAGACTGGGGATTCTAGCAACAGGCAATCATTCTCCTTTGAAAAGTTGAAAATGTGGTTTGTTATTCACAATATATTAAATGAAAAATTATGTAAAACAAAAACGTAATACACTACCATGTTAACATAGTGAAATAATAAGGCTGATACTTGTCAATGTCATATTAGGTGTATTTTCTACAGACATAAAATAGCATGTAGTCAATGATGTTGTGACGAATCGAATAGTTGCAACACGAAATAGGAAAAAATGTAGCAAACAAGATGAAAAAAATACTGGATAAACGTTATGGATAGATAGCTCTATGTAAAAGTTGTGACAATTTCAAATGAGGAAATTTATAATAATGACACAGATTTTGAGATAGATAATGCTTGTGCAAAATATTTCAAATATGTCCTCATTGTTTCTGCAGAAGCGGAACGAAGTTCTTCTAGATGTAAGGCTGTGTTTTATAGCAAAAGGCAACCAATCTCTTTTGAAAATTTGAAAATGTGGTTTGTTATTCACTGCAACAATATATGAAATGAAAAATTATGTAAAATAAAAACGTAATACACCATCACATTAACATAGTGAAATAATAAGGCTGATAATTATCAATGTTATATTAGGTGTATTTTCTACAGACAGAAAATAAAAATGTCTTTAAAATAGTGCAATTTTTCTTTAACAAAGAAAATGATGTCTTTAAATGTTTCTTTAGCAGATAGTTGTGTTTCGAAGTCAAAGGAGTGGCTTTCAACCACCCAAATGCCGAGCACTAACTTACCGTGATGATGAGCATGAGTTCAAACTCACCCCCACTCTGAGACGTACTCGAAGTCAGAGGTGCACGAAGCGCAGTGGTGGTATAGCGGCATAACTTACATTTCTCAGGCCTACTAATGATGTCTGTCCTTTTAAAAGAACAGTGAGCAGATCTGGGTTAATATAGGACTATCTTGCAATTTCTCTGGGATAGTTTGCACGTACGCTTATTACAGGTTTTAAATGATCTAAGCCAGTGTTGTCGTAATTAAGCCTTACTAATATCCAGAAAAAATAATAGGACAACCGAGTTTTTTTTTTTTCTTTTTCCCCTTGGCATGTTTTTAAATAGGCTACCTACATGAATTAATCTGTTTACCTTGAGTTGCCGTAAATTCTCGCTGCTTTTTATTGAAAGATACACAGATAGGCCTACTTCCTCAGTCGTCTTTCAAACAATCTATAACACGACGAAGAACAGAACAGATAGATATTGGCCGCCATGTTTGCCACTTTCAGGCCTGTATAGGCTATGAGAAGTGTTAAGACTTCTTTAAAACTTCTGGGAATCCAGCCAGTTATCGATATGATTGTAGCAACATTAGCTAATACAGCGTAGCCTACACATCGGGATGTTTTTCAGTGGCGGCTCATAAAAATTTAATGCCTAGTGCCAGAGATAAGGATAATGATAAACAGTAACAATAATGACATTATTATTATTATTATTATTATTATTATTATTATTATTATTATTATTATTATTATTATTATTATTATTAAACTCACCAAAATATATACAACTGTAGATACAATCCAGATAAATTAGAGGAAAAATGCACACTTATCGGTTAATAGACAGGCATTCCATCAATAATATAATGTAATTTATTTATTTTCTTGGTTATTTAACGACGTTGTATCAACTACGAGGTTATTTAGCGTCGATGGAATTGGTGATAATGTTATACCTATATTTGGTGAGATGAGGCCGAGGATTCATCATAGATTACCTGACATTTTTCTTACGATTGGGGAAACCTCGGAAAAAACCCAACCAGGCAATCAGCCCAAGCGGGAATCGAACCTGCGCCCGAGAGCAACTCCGGATCGGCAGGCAAACGTCTTAGCCGACAGAGCTACGCCGGTGGCTCGTAACGTAATAGTTGGAGGAGTTGAAACATCAGTCGTATGGTAAACAATGATAAAAACAGTCTATAATCATTAGTTCTTTTTTAATTTCTACATCGTACCCTTTCAACATGCAGTCAACCAACTCTTTTTGAATGATTTTAGAAGTACCCTTAAATGTTGTTGAATTTGTTAAGTGCTTTTTTAACTCTATAAGTCTTTATCGAACTCAGAACTGAAGTGAACTAATTCACGAAAACGCTCCTGCATTCTAAGTCGTCGGATTTATCGTACCTTGTTAATACTAAATCTACTGCTGCTTAAAATGTTATACAATTTATTATTAAATTTAGGACATATCTGTTTTCTTCAACTTGCTCGTCGTGTTTTGCAATCGCGAGTCTGTAATGTAAGTTTAACTGAATTGCAATATTCTCTTTAAGCAGCATAGACAAACTGAAGATGTTATTCATACGAACCTCTGATTTTGTGTACATCCATACCCGCAGTGTTTCAGACCGAGTTGTATAGGGCTTGAACTGTAGGTCTACTACACTACAAATTGGACCTACATATAAAATAGGGCACAACTTAAGATAATCTCCCTATTTTTTTTTGTCATACGCAAACACTAACAGAAACTTTTTTATCTGAAGCTTACTTTTCTGAAGATATCATATGAAATGTAAAGTCTAATTATTTTACTTAATCTCTCGTCCTTGAGTTTACACATTATACCGGGATCACTTTTCTTTTTTCTGCATTGTTGTGCAGTATGTTATTCATATTTCTCCAAGTGGCGGCTGAACACCTGCAGTCTTCTAACACATGAGTACAGAAGAAACATTGCGGTACTTCCATTTCTCAAATGAGGTATAGAAATTCTTAAACATTCAGAGATTTAAAATAAAAATATTAGTCCAGACACATGATCTGAACACATTAATTCGTCAATTTAAGCACAGAAATTTAATCATAAACAAAAGCAAGAAAAACCTTTTGAATTCAATATTTTCTAACGTTAGTAGAAAAAAAGAGTTGAGACAAGGTTGGGAGGGCAGTGCCCCCACCTCCATAACTGCGCCTATGGCTTCCAGACGAATACAAATATTTCCACAGTGCGTGGGATTCAACAAGTACGAATTGAGATGTTGCAGAATCTAATTGCAAGACTGTGCTACGGAGTAGAAGAAGAAAAACAAAGAATAAAATGTACTGCACTGTGTGCAAAAATAATAAGAATTGCTATGCAAAGAATAGTAAATTTTGTAAGAAAAATAATCCTATTGAAAGTGATTGTTATTTTAGAATGAATTGAAACAAGCAGTAGGGAAAGTGGAGTCTGAAATGAGTACCGTATTCTGAACAATGTAATTAATGTGCCTCAACTACCTAAAAATTTGCTGTCAGTAATTACTGAAGATGATGGTAAGGAAACAAAATGAGTAATGGAGTTTTGGATAGTGATAATGAAGTATTGTTAGCTGAAAATAATATTAAGTTAATGAATAACATAGAAAACTAGGGCATATAAGTATGTCAAATTTAAAAAGATTAACGGATTTTATTTAAGTGGAGATAAGTCACTACTTGATTTTAAATATGTTGGTTCGAAATGTAGTATATGTCGTAAAAAAAAACATAGTGGATTGTTATTTGATAGCATAAGATGAAGAGCCTCAAGGCCAATAGAAATAATTCATATAGATGTTTGTGGTCCTAATGAATCTGAAATACATGATGGGGAAAATTATTTTCTTAGTTTCGTAGATCATTATACACCTTTTCTGTATGGTGTACTTGATAAAACAAACATGAAGTTGAGATGTATTTAAAATAATACTTAATGAGGTTGAGGCTTTTATGAATTCAAAAGTGAACAAAATGAGATATGATAACGAAGGTGGGCAGCGGTGAACTTCTGCCTAGGGCCCAACCTCAGAGGGGGTCCTTATGAGGGAAAATAATAATAATAATAATAATAATAATAATAATAATAATAATAATAATAATATTTGTTGGTACACTGAACTTTCATGTACAGTATATGTAGGGAAAGAAATGGCACACATTGAGGACACAGGACATGAAAAATGTCAGTTTTTCCGAACAAAACAGAAAATAATTGAGGTGGTTGCCGGAAAAAAGGGTCCACATGTAAAATTCATATTTTGAGTTAAGGATGGTATAACGGTTTCTTTTAACTTCACTTAAAGAATATGAAACCTCAAGAGAACTAACTAATAATTAAGTGCACTTCAGAACTTATTATTTTGTTAACTTAAGTTCTTATATACAATAAAATGAAATACTGAGAGCTGTCATGGGCTCTTTTTCCGGAGAACAAGATAGTTTATAGAAAAATGTATACTTACTTGAACATGAATATAGAAAATACAAGCGATTAATGTCCTGTTACTTTTAAATAGCATGTATAATGACTTTATTTATACTTCCAAACAAGTGCACGATTTTAAAGGACATATCAATCCCACAATGTAAAGATAGAGTGAAATTATTTTTTTTAAATTTTAAAGGGAGAAAAGAAAGACATTTTCGTAGAATTTTTTTCCCATAAAGGTAGTGCTGTAAAGTCATTGTTCATCCATATCACATTCATATTCATTCTCCGACTTTTCCTCGCAGAACTTCGTACTACTTTGGAGGAATCTCTATATCCATCCACAACTTTCATTGTGCATGTATTTGAAAAGATCCCGTGCGTCTGTTCTCAGGCATTACAAAAACCACAGATGCCCGTCTTAGATTATCGAAAATGGAAGTTGGAGTTCTGCTTGAAATACGACTGACGGACAAAAAATTTGGGACACTTGAATTTTACTTTGTACTGAATATGTCACCAATATGTTTTAAATGGTGATTAATTTAATTATACGATTATAAACGTAACATAGACTGAAAATGAAAATGATTATGACTTCATACCACCAACAATTGCCAACAGTAACATCACAATCTGGATTTGAACAAAATGTTGCTTATGCAGAATGTGACAACAGTCGGCATTATTGCTGGTAATTGTTGGTGTTATGAAGTCATGTTAATTTTCTTTTTTTTGTATAGTAAGATTATAATCTTATTAATATATATTGGTGATCTATTAAATACATTTACAAAGGAAAATTCAAATGTCCCAAATTTTTTGTCCACCAGTGTATGATAAGTTTTATATTTCACTTTTAATTCACGTCCTGCTTCCTCTTTCAAATCACAAAACAGATTAAATAGGATTTCCACATTTAGACTTAGATTATCAAAATATTCGAAGTTAGTTTCATGCTTATTCTCACCTTTTATTTGTATTACAGTATTTTCTCCATTATTTAACAAGAGATCAACAACAAATATTAGTGACCAACGGACATGCAGGCCATGGACTGGCTGAACAGAATAAAATTCTGCAGTACATCATAACAGGCTGATTGCTATGTCCTTAGTACACAAGTTGAATTCACCAAACTTTAGACATTGTTAGATAACAAAATAATAAATGCAACTAATGCATTGTTCTCTGATCTATGAGACAATTTTCCATATACTGCCTCAATTGACCACAGCTAATTTTTTGACAATTCAAGTGGCAACACTATGTTCGTGTTCTTTGTTTTTGTTTGTTTCACATCACACCTGACTTCATCCTATAACATTTTCTAATGTAGTGTCTTAAAATTTTATAGAATAGTCCTGTAAGATACAATATTGAGGAAATGATTAGTAAATGGCAGTACAGCAGTACAGGAACATTCTCGAAGGTAGGTAGGTACTTATTGCTCTTGCTTTCCAGTATTTAGATGTAAGACTTTTATTTTGTTGAAGTGCTTCACAGTGTGTTAAAGGATTCATATCCATTTCTTCTTCTTGAGAACACAGTACACAATTGGAGTAGACAGAATGCGAGAATTCACTGAAGAACTACGATTTTATTTAAACTTTGGATTTGTTTAAACATTGAATGGATTTCTTCCATTTTGTTTCATTTTAGGTTAATTTCTTGATACCTACTATTGATTGTATTGTGGCTCTTTGATATTACTATATTCTTGTAATGATGAATCCAAAGAAATGAATTTTGTAGGGGTGTGTAAATAGCTTCAACTTCTCCATCTAAATTTGTGGTATTTTTCCTCACAATCTCATAGAAGGAAAAGAATTCACAAGTACCACCTGCTTCAGCTTCTTCCTCAGGATCCATGAGATAGCCGTGTGTGTGTGTGTGTGTGTGTGTGTGTGTGTGTGTTCAGTTACTTAAAGGATGTTGTATGTAGAGTTTCTATGTTAGAATTTTTGCTTCTTGAGGAGAAATATCTTTCTTGTTAACGATTTTATTTAAGTTTAGGTTATACTGTATATCTTCTTGATCAATTGGTTTATTAATAGATAGAAATTTCTCCTTTTGTTTAGCTATTCTCGAAGGTTCTATCTAGATATTTCGATATTGTATGTGCCTAGGAAGTTCTCTGGAAATTACTTAAGAGAGAACCTGACTCTGTTAACTGTCTAGGGGCTCTAGACTCCCATTTGTAACACATGGGAGTTACATCGTTGTTTGGGAGAGGTATTCAATAATAATGAAATTCTACATGTACCGTATCATATATCTGGGGGAACAATGTGTTCACATTGTTGAGTTGTTGAAACTGTTGTATATATTATACAGAGAATCATGTCTGTTCTGTGTTTCTTGTTCTCTCTTCAGAAACAGGTATTCAATGTCACTAGTGAGAAGTGAACTCACCACTTCAATACATGTTAACATGTCCTGCAAACAAATTTACAACACTACTGAACATTGAAGTTTTAAGGCCAGTTAGTGAAATTTAAAGTACGCATGGAATGTATGAATGTCCCTTCATTTTCATTGATGAACTGTGGAATTAAATCATACCTGAAATAATTATGAATATTTTTGCTCGTAACTGAATTAATTTACAACAACAACATCAACAAGAACAAAAACAGCAACAAAAATGCACAATATTAATGAAAAACAGTAGCTAATTATTATCAGTTTTAATTTATTTCAGACATGTCTCTTATTTTTGTGAAATAGCCCTTATTTTTAGGCTAGTGTTCTTTATATCATGTGTTGCTGTGTGCACACTTCTATTTAATTCCGGTATAATTTATACCAGTCAGTTTGGATAGAATATTCTATGTTGGTAAGTAAGACCCCTGATCACATATAACAGATAGATCAGATTAATGGACTTTTAAGGCAACCACTTTTATCAATTTCACTATGTTGCCATCTAGCGACTACAAAAGAAGTCACATGATAACCTTTATGGAATTGCACGGAGCAACTGTACTTCCATCTAGCGGTTGTTACCTTTGCGATGGTGGAGGCTCCGGTGGGTGTTCTCATTTCATGCTGTCATTTCACAACATGGGAATGAGTCCATTGCTGTACAGTAACGGTTAGCCTGCCTGACCGTGAAACGAGTGGGCCCAGGTTCAAAACCTGGTTGTAACAAGTTACCTAGTTGAGGTCTTTCCGGGGTTTTCCCTCAGCCCATTAATAGCAAATGCTGGGTAACTTTCGGTGCTGGACTCATTTCGCCGGCATTATCACCTTCATATCACTCAGATCCTAGATAACAACAGCAGATGATAAGCGTCGTAAAATAACTCACTAAAAAAAACCATGGGAATGGCCAAAACCCATTGTGAAGTCTCATCTAATGTCATCTTACCATAAATTAATTCCTAACTGTGCAGTTGATTCAGCGTCGCTAAAGAATAAATTTAAGAAACCTTTTTTTTCTTATACAATTGCAGGGACCTTGACTTTCCATTATTTGCCCTGACTCTACAAGTGTGCTCACAGTGCCAAGAAGTGTAGGCCGTTTAGTTCAGAGGAGGTGATTGACTTTCCACCGTCCAGTTGTTATACTTCATTTTATGTAATAATTATTGTGTTACACTAAAGACTGTGGAAGTTACACCAAGACATACTGTGTAAGCAGAGCTTTGCTGTACTATACCGGTCAATTTGTGTTTGTGAAACTTGCTGCAAACAGTGAACACGTTGCCAACAGCAGAAAAGTCAGTTAGCATTGTTGTAGTTTCATTCATTTTCGTGGTAATGCATTACCAGTGCTTCACATTTCGAACTATCTATAAGAACAACCGAGATGATTACAAACAATAACAATATATTACCAAATAAATTACACTTAGTTTTAACACACATTATATAATCATCTATTTAATTATTTTCATTCAATGTAATTGCAGTACAAATACCAATAAAATTCACATCAAGTAATGCACAATTTGAGCATTTATTTTACATTCTATACCTATCAAATTCTTTCAAACAGTTATTTATTCTTTTCCAATTAGTTCAGTATGTTTCGCTTCATATATCTTCTCTCCTTCTGACACATACTGGTCACCAAGAGCAATAATCTGAAACGAAATTCATCAAATGTTAAAGTTTAATCCACGATTAACAGCAGGAAGAAAGTTGTTAATAGTATCCATTATAAACTGCCACTAATACCAGCTACATAATATGTAGTTGAAATAAAATATCGAATTTTCAATGAAACAAGAAGCTCAATATTCAGTAATTATTTAGTTTCTCTTATACAGTGGTTCCCTAACTTTTTGAAGCTGCAACCCACTTTTTGGCAAGAGTTTTATTTGCGACCCCCCCCCCCCCTCCACAACTACTTACCGGTACTTAACCCACTCGAAAAATGCAAATCCTTGAAAAGCCTAAAACACCATAATTTTATTCAAAACCAGTGGATACCACCCAAAAACGACCAAAATAGAAGTAGGCTATCTGGTGCAACAATGACACAAAATATTACATAAACATCATTTGCAGTTAGTATGAGTTTTTAGGCTTTCAAGGTGACTATGGTCAGAATTGGGCTTTTGGATATTCCACCATGTTCTGACATATCCAACGTTTCTGAACTACATACAGGTTCCATCATCAGGGCAGATGTGTAAGACCAGAGTGGTCGCCTATGGATAGGTAGGTGGAATACTCAAAAGCCTAATACAGTGTGGCAATAATACAATAAAGTGTGGCAATAGAAAGACGCAATTATACATAAAATGTAATTGATACAACATGAACATTAGGACGAAGTGGAGAGAAGCGACTAGAAGCATTTGAAATGTGGATATGGAGAAGGATGGAGCGTGTGAAATGGACAGATGGAATACAAAACGAAGCTGTGCTAGAAAGAGTGGGTGAAGAAAGAATGATGCTGAAACTGATCAAGAAGAGAAAAGGAAATTCGCTGGGCTACTGGTTGAGAAGAAACTGCCTACTGAAGGATGCACTGGAAGGAATGGTGAACGGGCGAAAAGTTCGGGGCAGAAGAAGCTATCAGATAATAGACAACATTAAGATATATGGATCATAAGAGGACACTAAATGAACGTGGAAAATAGGAACTATTGGAGAATGCTGGGTTTGCAGTGAAAGACCTACCCTTGGGCAGAATACTATGAATGAATGAATACGGCTCTGAAATTCTTCCAGAAATCAAATATTAAAAAATTTGTCTAATGGTTTTTAAGTCACTGTAATAACAGTATTGAGGTGCAAGCAAAGCATACTTACCTGTTCTTGGACATTATATGCTAAATCTTGTGATATGTTGGTATTATTTTTCACATTTCTTACAAACTTATTTTGAACTTCTCTGATGGAATCTTTGCACTTCACAAAGAGTGCTTTTGCACTTTTAGCGAGATTCTCTCTATGTTCTTTGGTAACTCTGAAAAATAATACACATGAAAGCATAAGGAGAAGAATAACAGAGCTGCAGTTATGCAGTATAGACGAACTTGTAGGCATGGGTCCATTTTGCGACCTGGTACTTAAATAAATATACATTTCTGAAGAAAAAAAAAAAAAGACGAACTTGAGTTGCATTAAGGTGACATGCTATTGAGATTTTGTAAGTTATACACATTATTGTACCTTCTTACACCAGTTATTGCTAAAATACATCTGCACAACTTTTCTTTTTTATACTGAAAAATGTACCTAGAAAATAAAATTATATTTTTTATTTAAAATAATGTTTAATTTTAGTAAACATTTACCTGGGCCTCATGTAACGATAATTTCCTAAAAATGTTGAATTAAGCTAACACTCCCTATAACGAAATAGGTTGAATTGGTTCTTCCTGGCCATAGCATTTTTTCTTTTTTTTTTTTGGTCTTTCCAACTTCACTGCCAGACATAAAAAATCACAGCTTTCTTAATAATAATCAGCATTTCATGCACAGACATGTTGGAATATGTGACCAAAGTTTCATTACTCTAGGTGCAGCCATTCAGGAAATATTTTATTTCTAGTAAGATAAAATGTTCAATATCAAAGAGGCTTATACCTGAAACCATTTACATATAATGTGTCTGGAAATGCTTCATTTCCGAGTTATGGCCTTCACAACATTGAAATTCACCGGAACGTTTTTCTTTCTGCAGGTCGTTGCCGTCAAAGGAGACATTAAGAGGGCACTCTGACAGTTCATTCCGAGGCGAAGGTTACATTCAGTGTTGTGTAGGCATTAGACTGTGCGACATGTATTCAAATCAAGAGCTGGCAGAGATACACTTCATGTACGGTAAGGCAGACGGCAATGCTGCGCTGGCTCGTCGTTTGTACCAGGAGAGGTACCCACAGCGACAATGTCCAGATCGGAAGACATTTGTACGTCTTCATTATCGTCTGTGCGAGTATGGAAAATTTAACTCTCCTGGTTTAGGAAGGGGACGACCAAGATCTACAACTCCAGAAGTACAGGAGGAGATTCTGGAGGCTGTGAACATGACTCCTTCTATCAGCACACGAAGGGTAGCGTTGCAAGTCAATGTTCCTCATACGACTGTCTGGAGACTGTTGAAAATGTATCAATTGTATCCTTATCATTTGCAACGTGTACAGGCCCTGTCACCAGCAGATTACCCTGCACGAGTTAGGTTCTGTCAGTGGTTCTTGCAGCAGTGTGGTGTAAATCCGAACTATCCTGCCTTAGTATTATTTACAGATGAAGCACAGTTCACACAAGATGGCATAACAAATTTCCACAATCAGCATGTATGGGCGTATGAAAACCCACATGCAACTGTTCCATCTCATCACCAGGTGCGGTTCTCCCTCAACATGTGGGCCGGTATCATTGGTGATCGATTAGTTGGACCCCATGTACAGTACTTGTAAACAGACTTATGGGGCAGGCGTACACAAACTTCCTAGAAAACACCATACCTCATTTTTTAGAAGACACTCCACTGATCAATCGTCAACACATTCACTTCTTGCATGATGGCGCTCCTGCACACTTCAGTCGTACGGCTCGCCGGTAGGTACTTGGATCGAAGGTTTCCTGATCGATGGATAGGTAGAGGTGGCCCAATTGTTTGGCCTCCACGCTCACCTGATCTGAACCCTCTCGATTTCTACTTGTGGGGCCATTTAAAATCATTGGTTTACTCGTCTCCGGTGCCTGATTTGGAATCCCTTCGGAATCGAATTGTGACATGTTCTGAGGACATACGCAATACTCCTAGAGTTTGGGATCATGTTCGCAGGTCAATGAGACATCGATGTGAGGTCTGTATTCAAGCAGGAGGTAGACATTTTGAACATCTTCTGTAATGACAACGAACTGCGGAAAGAAAAACGTTCCGGTGAATTTCAATGTTGTGAAGGCCATAACTCGGAAATGAAGCATTTCTGGACACATATTGTAATGAACTATTTTGATTGTCTACATGTGGGAAATACATACCTGAAATTATACCCCGTATTTTTTAAACACCCTGTATATCAAAGCTGAACCGATGAAATCACATATCACTGAAAGGACGAGAGGGAAATCTAGAATTTTAACAGATAATCCTGAAAATGACAGAGCAGAAGGTGCCAACAAAAAAAAAAATGAGGAAGTCAAGAGAAAAATGACAACAATGGTCCCATTCACGAAACAAATATTACGATACATCCTGTGCTGACTATCTTAATTGCTTTGTTACAACAGAAAAGTACTCTGCTGGTCAAATGAAGAAAATATCAAATTAAAATTCCCCCCCCCCTCCAGAAAATGAATATCTTGGTGAGGATCCATTGACAAGTTACAGATTCTGAACAACAGCAGCTTGAGCCTCGTCAGCCTTGATTGTCTCTGCAGTTTAAATTGGGATAAAGATCATTACATTACTTCAACAAACTGAAAAATATTTTGGTTTTTGTTTTTCATTAGGTGTTAAGTAATTGCTGTAGTAATTTCTATCATTTTGTAGATTGTTATCTGGGTAATTTTTAAGTATGGATTTGTAATTTGTAAATTAACATAACATGATGCGTATAAACGAAAATTAAGGATTTAATCATATTCAGCATTTTATATACTGTATGGAAATACCCAACTACACTATGATGGGATAGTTTCATATGAAATACACGCATTGATTCATTTAGGGTTCTGTCCAAGGGCAGGTCTTTCACTGCAAACCCAGCTTTCTCCAATCTTTCCTATTTTTTGCCTTCCCCTTCGTTTCCTCATATGATCCATATATCTGTGGTGTTTGGGTAAAGGGAGATAAGTCATAAAAATGAGTTCGGAAATAAATGAAAATTAAACTTGGAACCCTTATTACAAATAATTTTCTACACAAATAAAACACATCAACTGCTTGTATTCTTTGATTTTTGCACACCCACTTGTATAATTTAACTTGTGTGTTCATCTGGCGAACAAAATTCCACCTGGACAAAAAAATGACTTATACCCCTTTACCCGAACACCACAGATATATTAATGTCGTCTACCATCTGATATCTTCTTCTACCCCGAACTCTTCTCCTGTTCACCATTCTTTCCAAAGGATCCGTCAGTAGGCAGTTTCTTCTCAGCCAGTGATCAACCAATTCCTTCTCCTGTTCCTGATCAATTTCAGCACCATTATTTCTTCACCCACTCTTTCCAACACAGCTTCATTTCTTATTTTGTCTGTCTACTTCACACGTTCCATTCTTCTCCATATCCACATTTCAAATGCTTCTATTCGCTTCTCTTCACTTCGTCGTAATGTCCATGTTTCTGCCCCATACAAAGCACTTCACTAGTCTCTTCCTTAGTTCTTTCTCCAGAGGTCCGCAGAAGAACTCCTTTTTCTATTAAAAGCTTCCTTGGCCATTGCTATCCTCCTTTTGACTTCCTGGCAGCAGCTCATGTTACTGCTTATAGCACACCCCAAATTATTTGAAGCTGTCCTCTTGCTCTACTGCCTCATTTAGAATTCGCAAGTTTATCCTCTGCATTTTTCTTCCTATAACCATGCTCATCGTCTTGTTTGCATTTATCTTCATCCCATACTGCTCACAGCTGTCATTTAGCTCCAGTAGCATATCCTTTAGTATTAATTATTTCCTCTTCTGCTAACAACGCCATATCATCAGCAAATCTCATGCATTTCATTCTTCTTCCTCCTACTTTTACAGCTTCCATGTTCTGAAAACAGTTCTTTACTAAATCCTCCAAGTAGATGTTGAACAGTGTAGGTGATAAAGGACATCCTTGACGTACTCCTCTCCCAATTTCACTTCCTTCAAACATGTCTTCTCCTATCCTGACTTTGACTAGTTGTTTCATATAAAGATTACTGAACAGTAATCCAATACACACCAATTTTCTTTAGGATTCCCATCAGTTTATTCCAATTCACTCTGCCAAAAGCCTTTTTTAAGTCCACATATACTACATACACTTCTTTATTCTTCTCTAGGTATCTTTCGCCGATTGTCTATAGCAGTACAATTGCAACTCTCGTACCTTTTTCCTTCCTGAAGCCAAACTGTTCTTCTTCCAAATGTTCTTTCATCTTAGAATATAAATGTCGATTCAGTATTCGCAAGAGAATCTTCGCCGAGTGCGATATTAGACTGATAGTTCCTGAACTCCTTACATTTCTTGGCATTATTTTTCTTCAGTATTGGAATCAACACTGTATCCATAAAATCTTCAGGCCATTCGTTTTTCTCACATATTGCGTTGCATAATGTTCCATGTCTTCACCCAAGCATTTCACTAACTCAATGGGGATCCCATCAACTCCTGCTGCTTTCCCAGTCTTCATTTCCTTAAGCACTAGTTCAACTTCTTTGCTTAAAATAGAAAATCCTATTTAGTTTTTTTAATAATTGAAAGTGTGGTATAAATTGTGGAAAAAATTAATGTGAAAGTTGTTTTCAACATTACACCATATCATCGGCTTGGAGTGTAAATCTGCTAACCGCCAAAAAAGAAAATTTTACAAGGGAAGCAAAAAACTGAGTTTAAATTAACTCTGAAACTTTAGAACCAAATCCAAAGTACAGGTACAAATGCCACCTGTATTTTGGATTTGGTCCTAAAATTTCATTGAAAAATGAGTTCTATTCAGTCAATACTTAACACAAACACAATAAACATGTTATAATAACATTTACACAGATTTTAAAAACAAACGTTTTCGCCAATTTTGATTGGCATCTTCAGGTCGTGTAGGTCGAATGGAACATGTTATAAAAAGTGAACACTTGGTATATGACGTTAAAAACCAAAGTTACAACTGTAATATCACTTAAAAACAGAGAATAGAATATATCAAAAAGCCTCCACGATGTGTGTAGAATCACTGTGTTGAAAGAGGCGTGTGTGAACCAAGGAAACAGCAAAACTCTTCTGTCATTGCAGATACAGTTTTCAAGATAGATTTGAAGATGCTGCGAACAGGTCGGTCGTGTGGCCGTTATGGAGAGCAGGAAAAATCCTGTAAATTGTAAGGATAGAATGAAGGAATATTTAGAAGCATTTAAGTATTATTTAAATCTTCTAAAACAATACTTACAAAAAATGGAAGAATGTCTTGAAATCCATGAGGACGGCGACACGACTGATCTTTACATTAAGTGGTAACGTATGACGAAAGCTGTATACGTTGCACGACTAGTGGATGAATGACCGTTACTTGCGTGTGATTTTAAACAGCGGGTTATTTGAATTTGGGTATTGTTCGTTAAGGAGCGGGCTATCATTATTATTAGAAAAGGTGGCAATATATAGTTCCTCCGCAGCATTCATATAATTATGATTGTTAATAGTCTTTAAGACCTGAAGGGCTTCTTCTATGCCAGTAAGTTCGTGATTAAGAGAAATGAGATGCGTGGCAAACTTTGATTTATTCCTATTGAATTTGAAGTCAGAGGCGTGCGAAAATTCCTTTTTGTTTGGCCAGTGTATTTACTGGGACAGTTTTTACATTGTAATAGATAGATATCGCTATTGGCAAATTTATTGTAATTTTGAATGTTATTGGGAATTATATTATTAAGTCTGTTGTTGGTACGGAATGCTACATTAATTTGTTCTTTTCTAAAAAGGTTACCTAATTTGTATGACACATTACCGAAAAATGCCATGGGTTTCCAGTGGGTGGTTTTAGTCTTTTTGACAGAACTTATTAAAGTGCTATTAGTTTTGGTTTCTGCTTTAAATTTATTTAAGCGTTTTCTTATCAAGCGTTTTCTTGACCGGTTGCTCAAAGTCCCCCTAAACAGAGACAAATATCAGGCTGAATATAGATACATTGTAATTTTAGCACAAATCAATGGCTTTAATAAGAATTTAATTAACAATTTGATAAGAAAACGCTTAAATAAATTTAAAGCAGAAACCAAAACTAATAGCACTTTAATAAGTTCTGTCAAAAAGACTAAAACCACCCACTGGAAACCCATGGCATTTTTCGATAATGTGTCATATAAATTAGGTAACCTTTTTAGAAAAGAACAAATTAACGTAGCATTCCGTACCAACAACAAACTTAATAATATAATTCCCAATAACATTCAAAATTACAATAAATTTGCCAATAGCGGTATCTATCTATTACAATGTAAAAACTGTCCCAGTAAATACGTTGGCCAAACAAAAAGGAATTTTCGCACGCGTTACAAAGAGCACGTCTCTGACTTCAAATTCAATAGGAATAAATCAAAGTTTGCCACGCATCTTATTTCCCTTAATCACGAACTTACTGGCATAGAAGAAGCCCTTCAGGTCTTAAAGACTATTAACAATCATAATTATATGAATGCTGCAGAGGAACTATATATTGCCACCTTTTCTAATAATAATGATAGCCCGCTCCTTAACGAACAATACCCAAATTCAAATAACCCGCTGTTTAAAATCACACGCAAGTAACGGTCATTCATCCACTAGTCGTGCAACATATACAGTTTTCGTCATACGTTACCACTTAATGTAAAGATCAGTCGTGTCGCCGTCCTCATGGATTTCAAGACATTCTTCCATTTTTTGTAAGTATTGTTTTAGAAGATTTAAATAATACTTAAATGCTTCTAAATATTCCTTCATTCTATCCTTACAATTTACAGGATTTTTCCTGCTCTCTATAACGGCCACACGACCGACCTGTTCGCAGCATCTTCAAATCTATCTTGAAAACTGTATCTGCAATGACAGAAGAGTTTTGCTGTTTCCTTGGTTCACACACGCCTCTTTCAACACAGTGATTCTACACACATCGTGGAGGCTTTTTGATATATTCTATTCTCTGTTTTTAAGTGATATTACAGTTGTAACTTTGGTTTTTAACGTCATATACCAAGTGTTCACTTTTTATAACATGTTCCATTCGACCTACACGACCTGAAGATGCCAATCAAAATTGGCGAAAACGTTTGTTTTTAAAATCTGTGTAAATGCTATTATAACATGTTTATTGTGTTTATGTTAAGTATTGACTGAATAGAACTCATTTTTCAATTAACATTGAACTTAACGGAACCAATATGCCTTTGAAATTTCCTAAAATTTCAGTTTTTTGCTTCCCTCGTAAAATTTTCTTTTTTGGCGGTTAGCAGGTTTACACTCTAAGCTGACGGTATGTAGGCCTATTCCCTATTGCTAGTCATGTGGAACATGAAATACAGACACTAAGTTCTGTAAATATTTACAAGAATAATTTGTATGAAAGTTCCTCACTTGCTCCTAACCATAGTACATTCTTGTGACTTGATATTCCCAACTTCTGTTAATTTCTGAAATATTTATTTCATTTAGATAATGTAATAATTCATTCATGAAATCAGATACTTTACATTTGGAATTATATAAAAAAATATCTTTTATGTGCAATGCTAAAAACGAGAGTTTATTTTCTTACTTCAGCATATAAGAAATTATTTTATTTACATACTTATGGAGAACAGAGAGAGACAAATCACGTCGAAAACCATTTACATTTCTGTTTCCAAGGCACCGCAAATTAAATCGTATTAAGAGCATTCCATTGTCATGTATGGGACATTTGCGCTCAAAATGACAAAAAGGAACTTGCTTTACAAGCAAGTAATGTTAAAGTAGAAAAATGTTTACTTTGTATCATATGAACACATGATCATTACAAGTAGAAAGTTTAAATTAAGATGAAAACAATGCCCTCAGACATAATTAATGTTTTGTCACGTACAAAACATCAAAATTTCCCTATGATTATCTTCAATAGAGCATTTATGTGAAGTGTGAACTGGATAGTAATTCTAATTTTTTTGTCATAGATGTTGATACTTCATTGTACATTTAGTTTCCAGTTAGGTGCAGTTCTTTGGAAAAACATATTTTGTGATGTCATGTACGGGACACTTTCTGCATAAAAATATGAAACAATAATTTAGGATTATCAAATGAAGAGTCCACTGCAAGAATGATGGATGTCACTTTCTTGTCGAAAATGAACCAAGACTGTCAATGCATAGCTTAAGACATATAGGTACATAGAGAGTTATATAGCATTAACACTGAAAGTCATTGTCCAGTAATGATCGGAAAATCTCAGTTAAGCTTTGAGTGCTAAGCTTTTCAAACTTTCAGTTGCTTCTCCTGCAAAATGTATTCCAAATGACATCCATCATTCTTGCAGTGGACTGTTCAAATATGAGTTACAGCATACAAATGATATTACAAATTGCATTTTACTAACTAAAGTAACACAATTATGTTAAGTTGGTCATTCACATTATTCAGAAGAATTCAGAAAATTTGTATGTGTTGCAGTGACGAGACTTCGAAGCCACAGTTGGTGGGTCAGTCTTTCTAATCATATCCTTAATGCAATCAGGAGAGTTAAGCCACTTATAGTGCTGTTTATTTGCATGTGTCATAACATTCACCTTAACTCCAGCCATTCTACAAATTTTCACATTTCCTAGATAAATCATTTAATTGTAACTGAAAAACACCGATCATCTTTACAGATTTACAGATTTGAGGAAGAAACAGATTCATCAGTCTCAAAAGCATGGTGTTTGCAGGAAAGTGTACCATCTGATTTTGCCTATATAACATGATATGATCCTATTCCAGGCAGTGCGGCAATCCTTTTCCATGCTTGTTTCTTTTTCTATTTGCTCCATATCTCTTTCTGAGAAAAGTACATGATGCATGTTGATGGAACAAGTTCTTCTGCTAACTGTGCAAATTCCTCTGGACTCTGCGCCATTTTCACACTACCCTGACTCATTACTTCCCACGCCACCAATAATCACCTTACTATGTGAGATGGCAAAATATTTCCAACTGAAATTTCTCTGATATCTGCTTCCTAGAACCTTGTGAACATGAACCATATATTTTGCAGTGTAGGCTTTCACGGCCGGAGTCTATAGATGTAGATTCATTTTCCGGGCTGAGAGGCCGTGGTCTATTAGTTGGTTTTATACCAGACGTTTCGTCTGCAACTGCGGCAGACATCTTCAGTGGAGTGGTATCCGAGGTCGCAAGACTCTTCTCGGCGTACCTGAGGCAACTGATCCTGTGTCTGGTTGTGCGAGCGTATTTATAGTGCGGCTCGCAGGCCGAGGCCTGTTGTCGCTGCGGTCCGCGCCGCTTTGTTCGCTGCTCCCGTTCTGGGTTCCGTCCTTTTGTTGTAGTGGCTTCTTATCTGTTCTGTTTAGGACCGGGTACCAATATTTGTTTAGCTTTACGCCTTCTTCCTTGCGATTAAAGTTGTTGTTATGTTAAGATAAGAAGCCACTACAACAAAAGGACGGAACCCAGAACGGGAGCAGCGAACAAAGCGGCGCGGACCGCAGCGACAACAGGCCTCGGCCTGCGAGCCGCACTATAAATACGCTCGCACAACCAGACACAGGATCAGTTGCCTCAGGTACGCCGAGAAGAGTCTTGCGACCTCGGATACCACTCCACTGAAGATGTCTGCCGCAGTTGCAGACGAAACGTCTGGTATAAAACCAACTAATAGACCACGGCCTCTCAGCCCGGAAAATGAATCTACAACCATATATTTGTTCTTAAATTCAGATGCAGGTCCATCACTCAAAATAATATCCTCATTTCTTGATTCTGTACTTCATAAAGTTTTTATCAGCATTAAATATACAGTCTGTATCTTCCTGCACTATGTGTGAACACAGAGAAGGTTCTGCAAAATCTTCCATTTTCTTCTTTAGTCTGATTTTCTTCATTCTTTCAGAACTGGTACTTTTCTTAGTTTCTGTGAATTCGTTCATTGTAAAGCCTGTAAAACTGTTACGTACAGGACATTAAATAAAGAGGTTTATAATAGTTTAAAATATTATGTTAAAATTAAAAAAAAAAAATTATATCATGTACCGAATCACTCCTTCACTTTGAGCCTGAAATAAAACATTTTAACAAAAGCAAACAACACATATAACCTAATAAATGTACTTTTCTTGTCACGTATGGGACATTAAAATTATGTATCTAATTAAGTATATATCTGCTCATTTATATATTCAGTTCATATATTTTAACCAATGTGCGTCCTTAGGTTGCGGATAGAGGAGACGGCCTCCAGATATGGAGGGTAGCTGCGAATATATTGAATAAGCAGTCGTGGACAGCCGATAAGGGGTGGTCCTCCAGCTTGGGGGTTGGGCGAAGGGCTAACAACCTATCACCGTAAAAAAACAGCTTGTTACGAATCCCTACAATAAGTAGGACTGAACATTAAATCCAGACTTTGAGATGGGCATGGCATGTAGCACGTATGGGGGAATCCAGAAATGCATATAGAGTGTTAGTTGGGAGACTGGAGGGAAAAAGACCTTTGGGGAGGCCGAGACGTAGATGGGAGGATAATATTAAAATGGATTTGAGGGAGGTGGGATATGGTGATAGAGACTGGATTAATCTTGCACAGGATAGGGACCGATGGCGGGCTTATGTGAGGGCGGCAATGAACCTTCGGGTTTCTTAAAAGCTATTTGTAAGTATGTAAGTAAGTAAGTAAGACAGTAAATTTAAACCCTTACCTTTGCTATTACAAAAATCTTGCTCTCTGTTCAGTTTAGGATACTACTGTTGCTTAACCAAAAATAATGTTCTTACTGTGTGTTTACTGTGGTCCATAATACCACCATTTTCAAAACCAAACTGTGCAACATCAAAAACAATACTACATCTCTTTGCATCATCAGAAATTTTTTCTATGGACTATATAAAATTAATTTCAGGCAAAATATTAACTGAGTTTTCAATTTGAAATGTCACGTATTTTGTCCATGTTTCAACAGAATTCTCCATTACAAGAAAATGGTCAATTTTATCCATAGATAAATCTGCTTAAATTATCACATTAAAATTATTTCAGAGGTTCAGATTTGCAAACTTACGTTTGTTTATCATTGTTCATTGTAACGTCTGCAACGAAAATGGAGATGATGAGGGAAGGCATGAGATATGTGAATATTCTTCATTTTTCGTCTGTATCAACACAGCATATTGACTGCTTCATTATGTCCAAAGTATGGTACACTAAATGCATACTTAACTCATCAGTTTCTAAGCCTAGTCATAAGGTTATAATTTGTTAAACACAGAAAATAACAAAATGGCAGTGCACCTACATCAATGATTAGTAGAAATGTTAATGAAGTAATAATAAGTAATCAAGAAGTGAACACATTTCAATTTTGTTATGCCCATACAATTTCCAACTTATTAATATCATATTTGCACTGTAGTTATGTAAGAGAAATGTTAGAATGTGGACACACTTATTACAGGACAACTAATCTCCCAACTGCTTCACAATAGTTTTTTCCTCGTTTAGAACATGCCACTATATAAAATCCACTTACTTCGGAACTGGTATGAACAAAGTTGTACCATCCTGTTGAGGATTCAAGTTCATTCCACTCTTCGCAATGGCTTCAAGAGTTGCTGGAATAGTCTGAGGAAATGCAGTCATGTTGACAATGATAGTTTTAGGATTCTTGCGTACAATCTGCGCCAGTTCTTGAAGTTCATATTCTTTTCCCTCAAAATTTACTGATAGTGTCTCAATTGAACCTGCAATGTGAAAAATAGTCACAGATAAAAGATATGTTAGCTTACAGATAATAGAATTTAAACTACATTACATCAGTATCACGCATTCCAGCAAAGGCTCTAGTTGCACCTTACACCTCACACTGACTTCATAAATATATCACTCAATGGCGCACTGGATATAAATATGATCTTCAAAGCGACCACTTTCCTATTTATAACTCTATGACATAGGTCACAAATTTTAATAAAAAGTATAAAGAGAATAAACCCTCACTGACTAAATGGAAATTAAAATTAACGGGGGGGAGGGGGGGGGAGGCAACGGAAATTATTTGAGAGGAATGCTCACATCAATACTATCACAAGTAAAATTATTTCAGCAGCCTATTTACTTATCCCTGTATCCAAACTGATAGACGGCCAACCAATGAATATATGGTAGAAGGGAGAAGTTACGACTGCAGGAAAAGAAAAGTGGTAAGCAAGAAGACAGTGGATAAATGATGAAACTACTGCCAACAGATCAATCTATAATAAAGCAACTCAGAAAAAACTAATTAATAATAAAGCAAATGAGAAAAAAGACTAATCAATGCAGCAAAAAAGAAAAGCTGGAGAGAATGTACAGTAAATCATCCTCCACAGTTTGGAAACATTTCAAAGCACTGGAAGGACATTCTGCTCAAGAAATAACGTACCTAAAATGTAAAAATGTTTCATCCACTACATCAAATGCCACAACATCAGAACTCCTTGCCAGACAATACACTCAGAAGTCAGAAAAGAAAAATCATATCCAACATTCCTCACACCAAAAGAACAACATCTGTCAAGCTGGAGAATGCTGGGTTTGTAATGGAGGATTGGCAGAAAACTATGACAATGAATGAATG
The DNA here is from genome assembly GCF_040183065.1 of Periplaneta americana. Classification (NCBI taxonomy): domain Eukaryota; kingdom Metazoa; phylum Arthropoda; class Insecta; order Blattodea; family Blattidae; genus Periplaneta; species Periplaneta americana. The sequence goes on along the minus strand of NC_091133.1, from coordinate 137,060,920 downwards.
AACATCCCATACTTATTTCTATATACTGAAATCACAATGGGGGACGAATTACACCTGGCAATCAGTGATCTGAAAAATACAGCTACTCGTAATGATGAAATCCACAATTGAACAATACGTGGCCTACCTGAATTAACGTTGAAATTATCACTCAGATCATTCAGTTCGCTATGGTCGAAAGGTAAATACCAGAGAAATGGAAAACTACTTTTGTTATCCACATTCTCAGACCTATTAAGAAAAATATATAACTCTAAATCCTACAGACCCATCACACGACATCCAGGTTAGGTAAACTACTAGAAAGAATAATCAACAACAGACTGATGTGAAGACTGGAATCCACAATACGCAGTTCTGATTTCGTTCACAAAGAAGTAGCGCAGATGAGATATTAAATTTACAAAGGTGAACAACTACACCACACAGGATTCCGTTGTGGCCGAGTTGAAAGCGACCATCGAACGAAACAGTGACGTGATTACTGAGCTGAAGAAAACCTTACTCGAGAAAGACAAAAAGATTAGTGAACTAGAAAGTAAAATTGACAATCTCGAGCAATACCAGCGTAGACAGTGTGTTAGGATATTCGGTATTGTGGAAGAAGAAAACGAAGACACCAACAAAATAGCAATAGATGTGGCACAGAAAATAGGTGTCGAATTAAATGTGTCAGATATTGACAGAAGCCATCATCATGTTGGTAGGCGAGATGGTGATAAACCTCGTTCTATTATCGTCAAATTTGTGAGTTATCGCAAGAGGTGGGAAATTTTCAGCAACAAACGAAAATTGAAGGGGTCTAAAATTACGGTTCGCGAGGATCTAACAAAGGTATGACACGCAATACTAAGGGAAGCCATAACAAGATTTGGACTTAATATTGTATGGACAAGCGACAGCATGATCATAGTAAACCACCAAGGCACAAAAAGAACAGTGCACATGGAGGATCTCCAGAACATGTAGAAGTCGGGCGATATGACACTCAAGGTCTAGTTCTGTTTTTATTTTTACTTTATCTCTATTTTTTCCCTTTCGTGCAATTCTTTAAATAATCATTACTATTAATACACTCAATATTTTAAAAGTTTTGCATATATCACCCCTAGTTTTTATTTAGTTAATATAGTGATAGAATTAATATTTTAAGTCAATATCTATTATAAATTTAAGTTACAATTTTATAGCATTTTTACTGTTTAATATTTTGTATTGGCAACATTGGCTTAGGAATTTGGCAGAAATCTTGTCCGACTGCTCCTGACCTCGACAATAGCCATGACAACAACCCCTTCGCAATATATCCTCAAGCACTAAATGCTCCCATTACGCTTAAAGTCACTCATGTGAATGCACATAGCTTGTTGTCTCACTACCACGAATTTCTTTCCATCTTCTCACCGCTTGACCTTCATTGCATACTTGTGTCCGAGTCCTGGATTCAACCAACACTCCCCTCTTCACTCGTCCATTTGGATGGATATACGCTACTTAGAAATGACAGAACAGGAAAGCAGGGAGGTGGCGTAGCAGCTTATATTAGAAATGATCTCCAACCTAAAATTATTCTACACTCTCCCTCCCAGTATTCAGCCCGTCCAGAATTTCTCTTTGTCGAAATTTCCTCCAACTTTAAAAACTGTCTTATCTGCGTTACATACCAACCCCCGAAAATTGGCCATCTCGTTGATCTTGAAAATGCCCTGCTGGATTTAATTCCTCATTATGAACATGCTATTGTTGCCGGCGATTTCAACACTAATACTAATTCAGCAGATGCAATTAAGCTTAAATCAATGTTTAATTCCTGTAACATGACAATACTGCCCTCCCACCAACACATCACACTGAGACGCTACTTGACCTAATTGTGATCACTCACCCACAGAGAGTCCTAAGACACGGACAACTACCAGTGCCTGATATCTCAGCTCATGACTTAATTTACGTAGAATACTCGCTTCAGTGTCCCAATGGATATCCAAGATAATATCTTACAGGGACATGAATAACACTGACGAAACTCAGCTTACAGCTGACGCTTTAGAGATGCCTTGGAATTATATTTGGAACTTACATACTGTTGATGAGAAAGTGGAAGCTTTCAATGATAAGACACTACTAGTATCTGGTGCTTCAGTTGCCTCTATAATCTGACTGTACTGCCTGCAGGATGGTATCGTTCGTAAACAGAACAAGTGGCACGCTCATCTCCCAGGCCCTCATTTGCCTTGGACGGGTATTAACTGGCCACTCTACCCAATTATCTCCTGACTTAGTTGCCTCACGAGTGACGCCTTATTGGTTCTCTTATGAGGCTCAAACCTGTCTTCGGACAGCTAACTAAACAAACAGCGTGATATGTCGCATGAGATACTGATATTCAACAATCAATTAAAACCTGAGATATTACAGATACAAGATCTACATGTTTGTAAATGCCTGACTGATCACAATAACTACGGTACCTGTAGTAGATCTGAGCGAAAGGTTTCTTACATACTCTTCCTTCATTCTGTCGATGGCTTTCTGCATTTGAGTTCTCAAGCTATCAACTTTTATTACCTCTGCAAGTTGCTCATCACTGACGTCTATCTTCTTCTTTCCTACAA